>NC_055975.1:21267560-21292560 GCF_018492685.1 Alosa sapidissima | reverse complement strand
TTGACCTCTGATAAAGACATAGAAAAAGATTGAGAAGAGTTCAGGCCATTACACCATGTACTTTTTCCAAGAATGGACTTTCTAAAAAAAACAGTCTTTCTACAAACAGTATTATAGTTTCATAGCTTTCGTGAAAATAATACATTCTCCATATTCCATGCATGCATACCTTTTGAGAAGCAGTGGGGGAGTTTGCTTCGCTTGATTGTGCGGCATGATTACAGTGTCCTTGGTCTTAACAATAGCACAGGCGCAGAGCTGTTAACAAGTATTAAGCCTGAAGCCCTCCCAGCAAGCCGCCGGCATTGAGAGCCAAGCCCAACCGCCACCGAAGAGTTTCCACGCGATAAGTACGGAAGGTGTTGTGTAAGATGTGACCCAAGTAAAAGAGGCTTACTCTCACAGTAATGAGACTATCAGAAGAAGCCCTCACACATACTTTCCTCACACATACACACACACACACACACACACACACACATACACACACACACAATCCCTGTCTGACTTGTTTATGATTATGGTGTTGTTGCAAATCATTTCAAAGGGCCGACCTTGAGTGTGGGTTTTAAAAAAAAAAACAACAAAAAAACAAAACAAACTGAAGCGATAAAATGGGCTTTAGCAAAACCTCCGTTTCACAGCTAAGCAGGAAGGAGTAAAGGGGTTCCAGTGACTCCTGCACAAACAGTCATGTCTGATTATTTTCAGGCCATACAATGTCCTTACTTGGATGACATTGAGTGCTACTGCTTGAATACAGATTGCATATTGGCGCTGAACACTCATTCAAATACATTTGCCATGCCAGGTACTTTGCTAAAACTTTCCATTGCCTTTATTCGTTTCACCTTCAGCTATTCAGCCGTCACAGAATGAAAGAAATGCTTTTGTAGCAGAATGTCTCCACTTATTCCAGGGAAAGATTAGAGTTGTCTATGTAAATATAGAATTTGGACAGAGCAAACCTGGACTAAAGTCAATCACATCATATTCCCAGTACATTCTAATCTACAATTGGAACAATAGCTAGGCCACAAGAAGATAGAGTCAATGTGCCCTTCTAAACGCACCTAACCATCTGAAGCCTGGATGAATCTCAGGTACTTCAAGGAGATCCTTAGTGTATTCTCTTTGTTCTGATCTGTTGCGTCTTGCTGTGCATTACTGGCCTTCTCATGATGTGTGTTACCTGTCACTTGTACAAGGAGATAGTCATTGAATTGTACATTGTGTCCTTGCCTGAAAGTTCTGTGCTCTGCACTGGTCGTTGTCAGCAGAGATAGCTCACTTTATTCTGCTAATTTTCTATTATCTAGGACTTCTAGATTAGCTAATCAACAAAAATCTTTGACGTGGCAAAGTAATTAAATATGATTCCTGTAACTATATGCTTTGTCTCAGTCCCCAACACCAGCACATCAAATAAATAATGTCAATGTAAACGACTGGCTCTCTGGTCCACTTCCTCCTCTTCCATTTGAACTGCTATGTCACTGTTGGTGTCATCCCTGTGCTGGGATGAGTGCCAGTCATGGAGGTAGACTCCAGATCAATCTAAATGATGACACATACAGAAGATTATGCTATTTCAATGGCACATCTGCGTGTTTAAAGAAGGACTCAACCTTGGGGTCTGCACGGCATGTCACAGATGCAGGCATGTCACACTCATCCTTTCTGCCATGTGCCTTGTGCCTTATCCCTTCAGTCCTAGCAGTGATGATTTGTGTCCTGTGCCCATTTCTTTTTCACCATCAAGTCCAAACCCAAATTAAAACACTGACTCACTGACACAAACACTGATCAAACACAAGATTGGCAGGGATGTTCACGCTTATTTATCAAATTTGTGCACAATTAGGCTGTATTTGAAGAGGCCCCAGCAAGCATCCAATGGATCCCCTGGCTATGCTAATGCTGAAGACCTTTCTTGATGCTCCATTGTACAATGGCCATGGTAACTATGAGACCAAGTGTGTTGGAATGATTATTATTTTACAATGGCAGTTGCACAAATATATTTAGAGGGGACCTCCCTGGTGCCTTGGCTTTGTTGGCTAGGTGTCATCCGGTTGGCATCACCCGTGCAGTACCTTGCTTCATATTTGATATGGTGTAGGGCAGTGGTTTTCAAAGTGGGGGCCAGGGGGGGGGGGGGGGGGGGGTGCCAGGGGCCTCAGCAAGTTGGAAGGAAAAATAAAAGCAAAAAATAAATACATTTGGAAAATGTAAAATATACCTATTACTATGAGGGTTGTTATACAATGCCATTATAATAATGTGAGGCATATCTGAACATTATATTTCCCATGATAATGACTGGAAATAATAGTAGCATATAGCAGTCTCATATAGCAGAAAGCCCCAAATACAATTTTTACACACTGTATGCTCAATCGCGAAGTGCTTGTGGCTAAAATAATTATTAGGATTAGCTTAATGTATTTTTACATTTGCCGTAGTATTGTCGATGGGTTTAATAACACATCAAGGGGGTCCTTGGCCAGAACCTAGTGGTATTTGGGGGGCCTTGTCGTGGAAAGGTTTGGGAACCCCTGGTGTAGGGTACTTCAAAAAAATGTCCCCTGACTTTTATTATTGCCTCAGCTGGAGGGAGAGCAGATCTGTCTCTGTCCGATGACTGGGGCTGCTTACCGTCTCCAGAGACTGGGACTGGCGATGCTGGGAGGGAAAAAGAGAGGGAGAAAGAGAGAGAGAGTGAGAGAGAGAGAGGAAGACAGATGGAGAGAGAGAGTGAGAAAGGGAGAGAGAGAGAGAAAGAGAGAGAGTCAGTACTCTGCACTTGGGCAAACAATCCTGGGAGTAGTCTGGTATTAAAGGACACCAGCAGTCGCTTTATTACAGATGAATATGGAGGAGTCTGGAGCGCATCCAGTGGCACTGTGGCTCAGATGAGAACTATCTCTCAAGGTGATTGCCAAGGTGAGTGTGACTCGGAAGTGCTTTTTAAAAATCCCAGAGGTGAGAAATATAGCCATCATAATGATGTCAAGGTTCTCCTTTAAGCGACTAGAAACAAATCAGGGTTTGTTTGTGTTTATGTTTGTGTGTGTTCCTTGTTTTGATTAGATTAGAACACACTTGCTTTAATCAGTCGGCTAAAAGTACACAAGTTATTTTTCAGAGCGCTTGTAGGCACATTTCCTTTACTCCTTTGAAATTATAACCGAATAGATTGTTTTGGCAGGCCGGCCCAGGAACTGTTCCAGCTCAACTGAGTTTAAATTTTAGTTTGTTTATCAATCTAGCACCCGTGCCGACTCCAAACCCCACAATTCACTCCTGTCATTAAAGTTGGCTGTGATCTTTCCTCTTAAGTTGTTTCGTGTTATGCTAGCCTATACTGATCACATAAAAAAAAAGTATTTTCCCCAATGTAATATGCACAAGCGATTGCACCCAAGAAGCACTCACAAATGTAAGTACGCAAATGCACACACACACAGACACACACACACAGACACACACACACACACACACACACACACACCAAATGGAACCTTGAAATGGTGCTTTGAGGAATGAATAAAGTAGAGCAAGCAGGTTTTGTTTTATGTACGGTTATAAAAAGAACATCTGTTCTCCGTCTGACTACCTTCCAAGACTTTAACTCACAGAATGCATTCAAGCTCTCACGGAGGCACGGAGGCAGTAGCACTCTAACAATGCCTGGGCTTCCTGAGTGAGAAGTCAGGATGGGGGAAATCTAATAACCCCATTGCTTCTCTCTTGATCTGACGAGGTGGCACAAACTGATGAGAACAGAGATTCCGTCAGTTCCCTGTGGCAGATCTGATTTCTCCCTACAGATGTTGCTAGCTCCAAATGTTTAATATGGAGAATGTACTGTATGTGTTTTGTGTGTGTGTGTGAGTGATTGTATGTATGCATGTGTGTGTGTGTGTGTGTGTGTGTGTGTGTGTGTGTGTGTGTGTGTGTGTGTGTGTATTCAATGCATGTGTGTCTGTGTGTTATGTGTGTGTCTAGATGTTGGATTTGGATGCATGAATTTGATAGTTATCTACTTTATTGTTATTATAAATTTAATTGCTATCTTGATTTCTTGTAAATGTATGCTTTGGTGGTGCACAAAGGATGTAAAAATGACATCAATTTTTTACAAGCTGGAGGTACTAAAGAGGATAGTGTTGTATAATGTGGCAGAGCAAACCACTGCACCTCACCAAGACACTCAGTGTTGAACTTCAAGTGACCAAAGCTTAAGGATGCATGAATCGTAAATATTGAATCTCCCAACGAAGACCATAACAAGCAAATTGCCCCAGCTACTGTTCAGCAGTTATGCAGAGAGAGAGAGAGAGAGAGAGAGAGAGAGAGAGAAACCTACATGAATAAAAAATTAAGTGCAATAAATCAATGGATTTTAAATCAGGAGTGGGACTTTGCTGTGGAAGGTTTCTTTTCTTTCTTTCTTTTCTTCCATTCTACAGCCAAACAGCAAAAGCTTGGATGGCCAGACAGGAGGTAATCCATGGAGGGGGTCACTCACACCATGGCTCCCTGTGGGTCTGAGAATGCCGCCAAGGTCACTCCAGAAACAAAAGGTATCCAGTCAGCCATGTGCATTCATAACCTCCAAAGGAGGCTGAATGATCCATCTTTAACACGACCTAACTTTATGTGTAACAGCTGCTCGGTGTTGACCCCCGGTGACTTACAGTGGAAACAATAAAAATGGTTTATGTTGTCGGGCATCGGAGGCATAGATCAAAGCAGATAACCGGTCCATGCCTCAAAAGCAATGCGATTTTGGTGCATATAACATTGTTATGTAATGACTGAATGTGTCTGAAATCACCACTGCACTGTTTCCCATTCATCTGCTTTAACAGCGATCATTTCAGTGAACATGATCATTTACAGAAAATCTACATTAACATTACGAGAACAAGAAGAGTACATAGAGAGAGCTGGCAGTGATGTCTTCTTTGGTTCCTTTGGTGCCACATCACATGTGGGTAAGCTAAATTCAAAAGGCCCTTTACAAGCTCTGTTGGTGTTCCTGTGATTCTGGCCTTCCAGTGCCTAAAATGATGTGAAATTGCCTGGGCACTTGCATCTTTTACAATGGTTTATTATCATAACTTCAATGTGTCAGTTTCCTGCTGGGCTTTTTAATTGCGACACTGCACATGTTGGTTTGGGAGGCTTTGATGCGGTGAAATCCAAGCAGTGTCGCAACAATCATCAGACATTTCATGTGTTTATTGTCATTTTACTTGTTGACTGCCACAGTTCATTTAAGAATTGATTAGATAATCTATTTTTTGTCGCTTTTGAACCAGACACAACATATTAAATAGTTGGTGGTCCCTGGAGATGGGGCTGGCAACCACTGCTTCGGGAAGAGGATCCTTTAGAAGATGTAAAAAGAATAGTGATTATACTTATGGAAGAATATAAAAGTACATCATTAAAATATGTGATTCAAAGCCATTAAACATCTGGAGGATGAAGTAAATGTCACTATATTGTTCTATCAAGGAGACGTGAAAAGATTGCTATATTGTAACAGACTGATTTTGTCCTCTTCTCTATTTGGGTTATTATTTGAGAATGTTAAATGTTACCTGACATTTAGTTAAATAGATTTATTTGGTCCTACATAGATTACAAATGTAGATGCAATGTAAATGTCCTAGACAAAGCATGTCCTAGACAGGTTTTAAACTATGTGCAGTCAACCTCATATTCATATTGAGGGTAGTCTATGCATATGGATCACTGACTCGGGGCAATTTGTTGTGTGTAGTGAAAATGAACAAAACAGGAGTAGGTTACAGTGTATCCATGTGAAACGCCATAAGTATATTTCACCATATCAATATCACTACATATTTTCGAAGGATTGGAGAAAATAAAAGGAGTTTTGCTTAAGTTGTATGTGAGCACAGAGAGGCCTACTGTCAGAATATGTAAGAGGACCAATTCAACAGGCTGCTAATAATATTCCTCTGTCTCCAGGAGATGGCACTCATTGTACAACTCCAGCAGTCCTGAATGCCCAATAAACTGCACATCTGTCCAGGTCGACGGTAATGGCTGAGCATACGTGACAAATAGTTTAGATGAACCAAATACCTCTTTCATCCGTTTTCCTGTTCCACCATTACCCCAATTGAATTGCCCCTTCCCATGACTGTGGGATTCTGAGGGCAATACGGCAAAGCAATGGTGGATTTAATTTGTCCTGATAATGTGATGAAACATAGTAGGCCTACTTTGAGTAATGTGTATCTTTTTACATTTCTATTTTATTTTGTGTATTTGTCACAATTTTATGGCGCCTTGCCTTTGCCAGTTAAATAATAAAACAACTGGAGACTGCAAGAGTTGGAAGGTTAAGATGCCTGTGACCTACGATAAAACGTTGGTAGAGAATGCATAAAAAAGCAATCGTTTGATTAAACTGTGAACTGCCTCCTCAGTTTAATGTTTAACCGAACGATTGGTGGAAGAGCTGAAAGCTGTGTGGTGCTCAACATGGTGCGTTTTTTGGTGTGGAAGTGCTTCTCATACAAATGAGATGTGAGCACTCACGCACACTTTGACGTCGTCAACCAGCTGGGGCTTCGCGTTCCAGTGCAGTAGGCTACGTATGGCGCAGCGTGGATGACCATCCCCTGAAATTATCCTCCGCATTTAACGTTTTCTTTTCTGTAGAAAACAGTTACAAGGGACTCTGATGTTGCAATTACTGCAATATTTACAGATACTGGTATTTTTAAACGAGACGGCCAGTTGCCGTGTAATAAGCCTTGCGCATTTCAGGCGAATTGGAGGACCTGTTCTCATTCGCCGGAGATGAGTCCACCGTCCACGGTCTCTGGATCCAGCATCTGAACGCCGAACAGCATCTCATCACCGCAGCTATCACAGAAAACCGTTTAGCCTTTCCATTCACTGGGTCCTGTGTGTAGTCACGGGGGGAAAAGACGAGACGTCCTTCTCAATCGTTGGTTGTGTTTCATCCAGCAATGGGAGCCGTAGAATATCGAGAAGAGACGCCGGATTCGAGTGGATATCACAGGATACCGATCAAGAATGCTCTCCTGGCAATTATCTGTAGCTCTCTCTGATACTTTTACCATGTCATACGGCTCCTCAAGGGTTTGATCTAAAATGTGCAATGACCACTGAGCTACCAATTGACTTGTCACTTGGAACATACATCTTGAACGTTTTCCCTTTCACTGTGATTTTTACTTCTGTTCACGCCTGCGGTTCGTATTCTTATAACATCACAGTATAACTCTCCTAAACCGCAGCAACCAGATGAGCACGAGCCGATTACCAGCGCTATCTGCTATTTTGACCAGATAGTCCCCGTTACCTCGCTCAGTACACTGAAAATCCCGGTTTTCGGCGGAATCACGGAAAATTGCTACTAGTTTTGAAACCGGTGCTGCCTGGGAAAGAACCTGTCGTTACCGGGCTGGATATGTTGACATTAACGTAAAGATGGGGTTACATTTTGGTCTCTTGTGGCTTCTCAACGTATATCTGGAGGGCATCCATTGCCAAGGAGTGTATGGTAAGCGAGCAGCATTAATGAATGTTCTTCCACAGGGTATATAACAAGCAATTCCACCATGACCTTGTGAAGAAGAATCCCTTGCATATCGTTTAGTTCTCCCAACATTCGGCCTGGTCGTTATTAGATTTTCCCACTGTTATAACAATGCACATCCTTGATGAATCAAATAGTTGCACGCTTTTAGTCTGGTATTTTTGTGAAAATTGTACAATTCTGTTAGTAGACTATTGTTAGTCCTATAAGTTATTAATCTGACAAAAGCTCATCAGCCTTCCCCTCTACCCCTTCTCTTCTAAGCAAAGTTTTGTGATATATGTTCAGCAAGTGAATAGAAATGACAGTTACACATTGCACTGTGACCAAAAATTACATTAGACAGTCTTTAGTTGTGATGAGATGACAGCAAAGGTGTTGAGGCCTGATTCCATTTGTCTACTGTGGAGATGCTCTCTACTATAATGGTTATAGGTCAACATGTATTCCTACACATGCAACCTGTAGCATAACACACTTTACTTAATGGCAAATTCCAGTAAAGGTGGAAAGTATACAAATGCAACAATATAATTCTTACTATCAGTGCAGTGAGTATTTAAAGTGGTCACAGAAAGTAATTGCCATGGAATTAAACATTACAAAGCTTGCCCACCTGAGCTGCAGCTGTCTTGAAAGATAGTAAAAATACCACCAACAACATTGTAGGTGATGTTTTCCAGGCGATTAAAAATGTACTAGTGAGAGGACAACAGTGTTATATTGTAAATCTCTTCTCTCATAATTTTGACACATTGTGCTAAATTGTGATGGAACACTCATCACCACTCAGTGTAACCTTTTACATACCCAAATTAACAAATGTTCAGACTGTCCTAACATTGCTTTAATTGTCCCAACACATATCTAACCCTAACCATGGCCTCTCCCTCACCCTCACACCTTTACCCTTTGGCACAACACCAAACCCTAACTGACACTTCACTGTAACCTGTACCTTAAAGTGAGGCTTAATTGGGTTCCTCACTCTCAGAGAGTGAGGACCCCCAAAAATGCCCCTTTCTAATGAAGTGAGGTCCATTGTTTTGTTTTTTTTACTGGAAAGTGTGTACTGTTGAAGACAGGTGCATGTGTAGTGCAGAGTATCTTTTCTCTCAGTGCCATTGTGTCGGATATTTTGGTGGCTAGTGGAGTAGGCTAGTTTTGGGTAGAGTAGTTTTGAGTCTGGGTCTGGGGTCATGTATTCTTATTCAGCATGTTCTGCATTGGAGTTAGTCTACACTATTTTGTGGTTGTGCAATCGTGCATAATTGGATAGTCTAGTCCAGCACACTCAACAGGTCCATCACTCCCTCTGGACACCAGCACTGTTCTTTCATGCTTCTAACTGTGTAACTGCATCTTTTGCCTTTGCCTGTCGTTCTGAATCGAGGAGAAATGAGTGCCACCTATTGATTCTGTTAGATTGATGCACGGAGTCCTTGGATTCATTTTGCACTTGTCACTCCTAATAGTAAACCATTGTATTTATGGTGGGCTCAGGTGGCTAGCTATCTGGTATCTCAGCATATGTAAGGACATAGAGCTATACAAAACCACGGTGTTTGGGCTTTTTGGCCCGCACTGCAAAAAATCAATACATGTTTAAGTGTTACCTGGGAATACAGGGTTACAGTATGCTCCACAAAGGACACTGGAGAGTAATGAAGGCAATAAGGTAGGCTTAGGTCTTAGTGGTTATATTGTCATTTCAATCGGATTTCTTAATGTTGGCAAGTTTTTGCAGACTCCATTACATTCTAAATCTATAACTACTGGTTTGTAGAAAAGGACCATGTTCCGAGGCAGGGTTCCACAGCAATGGCCCGCTGACCTGGGGCAAGAAAAAGAGCATGTCAAGCAAGTTGGTTGGCCAATCAGTTTATCTGCCAGTCACCATCACTCAGTCAGCTTAGCTCACCCATGGTGCTACCTGTTTTAAGCTAAGGAAGTGAGGCTACTAAAGTAAAGAGAGAGCTCATTACAATGTAATAAATGAACAGTTTTGTGTGAAAATTATTTTTCTGGGCCAGTAAATATAAACATAAACAAATAAATATAAACAAGGGTCCAGCAGCACAAATCTCATGTACTTGCCCAAGGGGGCAGTGGGTGGGAAATGTTATGTTGAACACTGTTCAAAAGCTATTTTTGTGTCATCTAAGATATGTCTTTCGGATGTAATGCTAGTGCTTAAACAATGCTGGTACAATTCTGTTATCAAAATGTATGAGGCACTTTTGTAATGAAGTCTTTTTCTTTTCATAAACGTAAAATCATTCCTGTAGCTATCATTTTCCTATTTTAACCCAGCTGGTAGAGCAAGATCCAAAGTGAAGTCATAGGCCCAGTTTCTAAGGTCAAGCCATATGGATTAAATACATAATACATTGCCTATGCTGTAAATAGCTTAGGATAAACCCAGCATGAACGACTAAATCCATATGAATTGAAGTGATATTTCACCAAATTCTAAAAACTATTGGGCTTGCCTTTGGTGCAGTGATAGTACTTAAGGGACTGAGGGTTTGACTGGGGTCCTCTAGCTCTTGCCTCGTCACCTGCTGTGAGAATGGGCTTCTGATCCACTTTAATGCTCCACTGATTGTCTGTGAGAAATACTGTCCTTCGCAACAGAAGGATCACCCCATAGATCTGCCATGATTTGCTTCACCAACGCAGCTATTTATTCAGATTTAGAAAAAACTAAATATATATTTTGATTAGCCTCAGTGGATCATTGAACTAAATAAATGTGGATCATTGAACTAAATTTGGGATGCCATTTGTTGACAGAACTGTACAGCATGATTGTAAAAATGCCATACAAAGAAACCATCAGCTATAGGTTTTTGAACAAATTGTGATTTTGTGTTTTAAGTTCACTCAAAGCCAAAATGAGGTCTCTGTTGTGGCTCAGATGGCCAGCCCAGAAAAGTACTACAGACTACTACTGCCTAATGCACAGTGCCCACTATGGTGGTAACAAGGTGCATCCAATGTCATTGGCTGGCCCTGATGTCAGTCACAGGAGTGTTTATTCCAAGTGGCACCTTAGAAGATGACCAACTACATACACACTGTTACTTCTACAAGGCCCCTCTCCATCTGTTGTTACCTGTCCTGCACGCTACGCAAAAGGATCCTGATGGAGGAAAATAAAAACTAGGCTGCTCTTTTGGCCATATTCGGCCAGAATATGCAACAGAATTGCGGATACATTTCTGACTGGAGAGACCTGACGTAGAGTCCCTCCACTGGAGGCCTGAAGAAAGACTCCAAAATTGCTCTCTGTTATGGAAGCTTCTGTGGTTGTCAGCTTCCCTTGCGTGGCGTAGTGTAATTTAACAGGGTGATAGGAACTGTCAACGTTTGCACCGCTGATATGATTAAAACACGTGTAGCTGGGGCAATTTGTATTGTTTGTGACACTGGTACAAGGGGAATGAGTAAACGATCTTAATGCCGTGAATCATTAATAATGGCAGGTTTGCGCTTTGAAAATGTGCACGGGAAGGCTTGGTAATTGTTTCTTCGTTATCACGTGTCAGCACTTTTTTGCCTAAGTTGGCCTGTGAAAGTTCTTTGCTTTTTGGTACATCTTTGATGGCATTTTCACTCTTATCTTTGAATTCCTGTGTTTCATTAAAGATCAAGCCAGGCAAATCTGAAGTTTTAATGAGCTTTTCTAAGTTATAGTTTAGGTAATTCAAGCTTGTCTTTGGAAGATATATGTAGGTGTCATTAAACTGAATTGAAAACAGACTAATGTTGATAGATCCTTGCTTATCATTCAAAATTAAATATCAAGATAAAAATGTTCAGGTCTGGCAAGTTAAAATTTATTAAGATTATAAATTGAAAGGATTCTAGTTCTCCGAGTTGCAATTATGTATTCCTTTTTATAACATGATATCTTCTCAAATGTCCAGTCTTGGCTGTATCAATTGATGCTGTAACTTAGATCTCTATACTCAGTAATTGCATGTGTGCTAATTATAGTTTGGCTAATGGAACTATTTGTTTCCTTGAAGTGCAATGTTCTTTAATCACCAAAGTCTCAGTTTGGTGTTTGTTTTATATGCAAATGAGTTTTCCTCTTGTCAACATCTCATGTTGAATTCACTTATCATTAGGTATCTGTGGTCCTTTCTTTTGTTATAATTAAACATTTTACTATTTATTTATGAGTAAAATATAAATGCTGTAATTAGTCCTCAACAATCACTGGACCAGAAACTTAATCAATAAAGATAGCACATTATTTTGGTAAGTAACATAATTTGGTAAGTTTGAGTGTAGTGTAGATGTTAACTGTGAGATATGTGTATTTACCTCAAATATATTTTGACATTTCTCCATTTATAGAGAATTGGTGGCTCAACATATTGACATGACGTGATGTATCATGGCTTTTGCTGACCAGCTAGTTTGCAAAGTGTGCTATCAATCAGAGTACCACATCCTTCTGTTTGGACTTGACAGGTGTTTAGTTTGGCAGGTAGACTAGTTTTTGTCAATAAAATTAGTTACAGAAATACACTCTCTCTTTCTCTCTCTCTCTCTCACTCTCTTTCTCTCTCTTTCATATATACACACACACACACACACCGCCTGGCCAGAAAGAAATCGGCTTTTATGGTGAATGAAGATATGGTGTTGTGGACATCATCCATGACTACATTCCTGTGTCAGGTTCTTATTGCTGTAGGTGACCTTGAATGGCTAACCTATCTCAATTACATTAAGAAGATTATGTATATTTTTTGTATTATGTCCTTCCCCTGATTTAATCCAAATGAACAGAAAGTCCATGTTTTAAGAATGCTTTCTGTTTCTTACGAAGACAGTCCTTTTTTTGTAATAGATGTTAATGACTACCGACAAGATAAAAGGTGAATAGTCTTACTTTGGGTTTCTCACTGCTCAGGTTCCTTCAGCACCTCTAACAGTTCCTCTAGGCGAGGCTCCTTTAGGTCTTGCCAGAGAGAGGCATGTTAGTACCTGACCTTTCACACCCACCTGCTTATGATCCTATAAAGCCTCCTGGGAGTTGAGTTTGATGTTTGGGTCAGATTCCATTTAAGAGCAGACACAGAGAATGAAACCCACAACATCTTCTGTGAACGTAAAAACAATCAACAAAAAACAATCTTATGAACAAAAGACCCCCCCCCCCCCACATACACACACACACACACACACACACACAAACACACTCCATGCTCTAAAACAAGATCCAGTCGCTGTCACTTGATTTGATGAAAGTCCTCTTCATGCCACCAGTGGGTCATGTTGGAAAAAGAAAAACAGTTCCACAAAGCACACACACACACAAATACAGTAGACGCACTACCTACATATACACACACACACACTCACACACATACAGTTTTCACTGGCTTACTGTCGTGGAAAACGTGTGGAGATTATGAATTGATATATTTTTCAACTCCAGATGTATTTTATTTTTTCCTGGAGCTGTAATCCCATAAGAGGGCTACCCATGACCTTTGACCTCTTCAGAGGCCCAGTATTGCTTCCAGTAATGCTTCTATTATTTAACGCGCACTCATGGTGGAGGTCAAAATGGCAGATCTTTGCACAGGGGCTAAGCGTGATGTTTGCTTTTCTGTTTCATCTGCGTGGGTGGGTGTCTTACCTTTAGATAGCTGTGTGATTCATGTCTCGCTAATCTTTGTTATGGGAAGGTTTTTTTTTTTTTTGCTTTTGAGAAGAGGCCCATTTATAAATTCATACAACCTCAGTCAGCTGTGCCCGAGAAACCTAACTGTTGTGTTGTTGGTTAAGCCATCAAGGACATGTGGGGGTTTATTACACGGGTGATGCATGTTGTGCTTGCACCCACGAGGAAGTAGTTCACAGTGTTTGGGGATAAAGACGTGTGGATTATATTTTTAGGATTTCAGTGATCCCGGGCTTTCAATTGAGCTATTGGATGTTGTTGAACACTCGCGTGCCATAGGTCACTATGACTTTGCTGTATTTTAACCACTTGAAGCAAACACTGGAAGCAGCTCTGGAATGAAGGAGGCCAGGGGAAAGAAAGGAAGAGAGAGCGATAGAGAGAGAGAGAGATGAAAATTCAGTACCAAGTCACACGAAACGAGGCCTTACCATGCACACAATGATACCCTGTGCGGTCTGAGCAATTTGTCTTCAAAAGCCACCTCACAGGCTTTGGAAAAATAATTGTGTTGGTTGAGTTGTGATCTTGAGAGATTTTGTAGGGTCTGGGTACACAGCACCTAAGAGCTTATTTACTCTCCTGCGATTTGTTTTCATTTTCTCTAGTAGTACATTTCTCAATAGGTGTTTGGAAAGACCTGGTTTGAAAATATTCACAAATAAACATGTAGAAACACAAATGATTGCATTGATTTGTTAAATATCTCATTGGAGCTTATTGTTTTTAAAGTAACACTCTACTCAGTCTTTGTAACAGGACATTTAATAATAAAAATGTCATCTGCCATTGGCATGGCTTTACATGACAGATTACGAGAGAGTAACAGTGGCAGGTTACCATTATAGTTCTACAAATGGTCTTGACAGCTCACGTTGTGTGAAATGTGATGACAGCATAATATTACTCTGTGGCATAGGGTTCTTATAGCATCTCATACTAAGAGCACTGTCATTACAGCCAACGATAACTGTAGCGTGACACACTGCTACATCACTCAGCATTATGTACTAATGAGTAATGTCAGGAAATGCTTGCTTCTGTGACATTTTTATGACATGACTGCATCAATCTTGTGACGAGAGGTTCGTATGAAGTGCTCATAGCTCCTCCTCTTGATGGAATTCCATTCCAAAACCCATTCAACGAAACGCTAATTACCATGCTAATATTTGTCGATACAACAAAACACGTGTTCGCTGTCACAGCTCAGTGCATAGGGCCAGTGTACCAGACCATGACTTTGCGTTTTCCACTGATAGTGCTGTCCCATTTTGTTCCCAGTGCGTCCTCTGCAGCCATGCATGTGATATACTCTGTAATGTACTTCATTAAAGGTCGTGGGAGAATTATTTATTTTTTTCAGTTAGTGGTTACTTTCCCCGTCGCGAACCTGATTTATGACTTACTCTAGTACTAAAAATAGTAGAATGGTTGTAACAAGCGGGTACAAGTAATAAGGCCCACACACAAAGCCAACGATGATCACTGGCGATTGTTTACAGGTGGGAACAAGCCCCATTTTCTTTTCTTTGCGTTTACAGCACTGTAAGTCTATTGGCATGGGCACAATGAACAGCAACAAAAGCCATCATGAGCAACGCTGTAATTCTCCTTTAAGAGGACCAGTGTTCTCTCATTCTGTCGCCCCCCTATCCTCTCCGTTAATCCCAACCACCAGAGGATTCACAGCCTTCAGAACCCATCTGCCCGAAAAAAAAAAAAAACATGGAAAAAAGGGGGAAAAAAAGTGACACAGATATTTTATCGCCGCTCCCAGATTAGAGGAATGAGGTGCTGTTTGAGGAAGCCATAAGGACCTCAGTGCAGATTATGGATTCATTCTCACAATGTTCTCGCACCATATTGTGCTGGAAAAAAATCCTCTCTAGACCAGATTAGGCAATTCCGTATTAGGAATAGTGTCAATTGGTGCCAGCGAGCATTGCCTTATGAATTTGCAGCGGGGTTCAAAAAGAAAAGAAGGTTCACAGAAAGGCAGCGATGGTGTGACAGTGAATAGGGCACTTTGGCGTCATGAAGATCTGACTCCTGCGGTCAGGATCCATTGTGGTCGGTCGCGCGTGTGAAGTGCCCTTTTACTGCCCTGGCAGTGGCAGGTGACAGATGTGAGTGACAGATCCCATGGCTCCTGAGCCTGGGCAACTAAGCAGCAAGCTGAAAAGGTGCCAGTCACAAGGCTTTGTGGTTTTTCCACCCAGTTTCCCCCTCAACCACCACCATTGCCGTAAAACAGTCCAACAGAGAGGATGTTAGCCAGGTTGGATTCAAGGATGCAATGCCTTTTGTTGTGTTGCAAATGTTGAACCGCTTCTGAACATTTGGCCCTGATGAAGAGATTAAGAATGGTGCAGCACATCACCCAGTGCTCGCTGCTTTTTCTGGAGTGTCTGTCTGTGCCTTTTTTTCCCTTTTTTGGTAATATGTTGCTGTTGTTGTGTCAGGATGTGGATTGCAGTCTGGTTTCTTGCCGGGCATGCTTCTACCCTCGTCTTGCAGCGATTGGCCCCATTATGTGGAGAGGGCTTTGTTCAAGTTGCATCTACAGCCCACAATCACTTTCACAGGGTAGAAGACAAAAGATAGACCCCCCCCCCCGGCAAGGAAGAGACAGACACTGTAAAAATGCTGCAATGCACAGGTAAAATAAAGAAGCCCATTAAATTTGTATTGGCAGTGTTCAGGGAAAAAAACCCTGTCCTATATGCTGTGTGCACCCTGCTGTTTGGCATCAAGCAAAACAGCATGTATCGGGGTAAGGATCAAGACATACATATGGAACAGATGGAATGTACGGAGTAAGGCCTGCCAAGTTCCGTTGTTGTGCTTACCCTTGACCTTTTGAGAGCGTGTCTGTTTTATTTTTTCTGGATTCTGCACGTGCATTTTGTTGCAGGCTCTGGTGTTAAATTCAGCTAATCACATCAACTAGCTGGATAAAACGTGAGCAACTGCGTGCCAAAATGTGTCAGTCATGTCCTTCATCTTTCTATCTGTGTAAGAAACATGGAGGAGGAAGTGAAGGATGAGGAAGATCCGGTTGAATCACCTGAAAGCACGACAAATGTAGCAGTGTTTAGCTCGTGGGCCCTACAGAGAGTATTTGTATGAAAAATCCATGCTACCATTCATAAGATGGTGATGATTCAGAACAGAAAACTTAAACAGTCCACCACAGTACAGGAAGATAGTGGGAAAAACCCTCGATCCTTGCTGCAGGAGATGCCTTTATTCATTTTTTCCCCTCAAATAAATGAATTGGCTTTGGTATTCTTTATGCTGCATCTGACAGTTTGCATATTTCTCAATTTTAGCTCTTGTCGACCAAAATGGTCTACCATTGTGCAAGCTATAATTGCTTGCAGGATTAGCCCTTTTGCAACAGAATTATATCATTGGTTCTTTCCCAAAAAATACTCCTCCTGTGTTGCGTATATTATGGGAAGGAGCACTTGGTACAAAAATAACGTTGCAATGTCCTCCAGCACAGGCCTTTGTCAGCTGATATTAATGCGTGCATTAGAGGTCTTTCAGATGCAGCCATCCATGTGAGAAGAATGACTCCGGGAAGGCACTTTGGACCTTGTCCAGGGCCACGATGTTTTGAAAGCATATAGGCATCATCTTAATCCAATCAATAGCACTTATACCTGTAAGTGGAATGACTGCTTACATAATTCCCACCAACACATTACAGATGCCGGGTAGCATTAGAAAAAAATGCTGGTGAAACCCTGTAAAGGCACATGCGAGCTTACAGGCCTTGTTTAAGTACGGGTGAAAGTTTTGTGGGGGGAAAGGCTCACCTATTAGCCTAGATGGCCATTAGATATTAGCATTTTGAGTGGTTAACTTCATCTGTAATTAATTTAAAGTCTTATTGGATTTTCCCATTTTCCCAATATTGTGATTGAGACCGCCCCTCCCCTTGGCTTCCTAAACAGTATACACACTGCACTCGGTCTTGTAACCAGATCTCTCAATGGTAAATTGTCTGCATCTTTACCTCACAAATTATTGATGGGAAGTGGTGTGTATCACAGTTGCATGACTGAGCCTTTAGGGTGAGTGCGAAGCCTGGGCGCAGATAACATGTCTGATGCGGCTGCTGCTGATTCTGCTGCTGCTTCTGCTGCAGCTACGCAAAAGGCCCCTCAGTGCATGTATATGTGTGTGTGTGTGTGTGTGTGTGTGTGTGTGTTTTATATCCATTAATGCGGGCACTCCTCTTGCGTTTTGTCAAGCCATTAGCTGTAGATTTCGCGGGAATGAGTGTTAATAAGTGTTAATGAGACTTAATGAGGATAAGGCAGTGCCGATTACTGGGAGCGGTGTGGGCATGCTCCGTCTCGTGGTTCAGTGCACCGTCAAAATTCACACGCAGAGGGGGCCCTGCCGCCATGTGTATGGTTTTTAAAAAATACATATTTTTGGTCAATCAGAGTCAGAATAACCTGTGAATACTGTCTCCTCTGGCGTTAGACCACAGAACCAAGAGGCTGTGCAGTACCGTTGACAATGTTTCATCTCTCTAATCTGACAGAGGGTATCGGGGGGGGGGGGTTGTTTAGATGGAGATGCGGTGGTGGAGGTGGGTTGGGTGGAGGTGGATGGAGGCGGTACAGACGCCTGTTATCAGTCAACTTGCACCCTCGACTTTGCACATCAGTGTATCTGTCAGAGCCTGGGGTCAGTGTGAAGCGGCAACCGTGACTTGTGTGTAGATTTTTATGCTCTTAATTAAAATTTCACAAGCTGGTTGACTCACTAGCTCGCCACTAACAGATGTGGCGCTACCTCGGCAACGAGGATGAGGAGGAGGAGGAGCGAAAAATCGGCACTGTCAGAGGCACTGGGGCGTTAGTTGGTGTGTGTGTGTGTGTGTGTGTGTGTGTGTGTGTGTGTGGGGAGGGTTGCGTGGGGAGGAAGCCTGCACGCCTCTTGGGCCCTGATCCAAGGGGAAAATGAGAGTGCAACCTGCATAGAACACACACTTCCTGTGCAGAAGCAGTATGAGGAGCAGTATTTTGGTCCTGTTAGCATTTACATTTGCATCTGTTAAAATGTGTGTCTGTATTTTCTACACTGGGCCTTTTTTTTAAATGTTTTAAACAATGATTTCAGTGGAAGTGGGGAGGCACAGTAAAGTCTCAGTGTTGGATCAAAGAGTAATCCAGATATTTTGGATCAGATAGATATCCATATGCCCCGAAACGGTTAATCATGATTAAATGTCAAATCAGATTACAGTGAACAAATCCCGATCCCAAGTATCTTGATCCCATCTCAAAGTTTTGAAACATCTGATTTGAAGATTTCAACCTTGCCTAACCCTTGCAATCTGATCATCTAAATTGCACAATCCACAATTTTTTTTTTGGTGTGTGTGTGTGTATGTGTGTGTGTGTGTGTGTGTGTGCGTGTGCGTGTGCGTGTGCGTGTGCGTGTGCGTGCGTGTGTGTGTGTGTGTGTGTGCGTGTGTGTGTGTGCGCGCGTATGTGTGTGTGTGTGTGTGTGCGCGTGCGTGTGTGTGTGTGTGTGTGTGTGCGTGTGTGTGTGTGCGTGTGTGCGTGTGTGCGTGTGCGCGTGTGCGTGTGCGTGCGCGTGCGTGTGTGTGCGTGTGTGTGTGCGTGCGTGTGTGTGCGCGTGTGTGTGTGTGTGTGTGTGTGTGCGTGTGTGTGTGTGTGTGTGTGTGTGTGTGTATTCAAAGCTTAAGTGTGTTTTTTCCTCTCTCTTTTCCCTCTGTTTCTCTCTGTTGGATTTGTACTCTACTCTCCCCTAATATACATGCGGGTATGCTGAATGCTTGCTCATTTTGTGAGTACAGAGGCTTGGTCCACAAGAGCATAGAATATGACTGGTAAACGCCTTTCATGTGAAGCCGTTGGTGGAAAGCTGAGGTCATATATAATGCAGCAGAGGTGCGTGAGGTGGGAGGACAATGCCCCGTGCAATGCCATGAAACCCAGCATTTGTGACTAAACCAAATGGAAAAAGCCGCTCTGATGAGCAAATTATTACGTTCACCATCTAAGTATAGGCTTCCAATATTGACTGCAGTCACGCATGACACATGCAATATGGTTTTCACAAGCATTTCTCTATCCATTAAGGGGTATGGGCAAGCACGGCATATTCTGCCGGAGCGGTTTTCATCGTGTCAAGCTAAGCTGTCCCGGTCTGTTTGGTGGCTGAGAAAAATGGAAAGAGGGGGTTTTGAAAGGCAAAATCCAAATGAAAAGTGAAGGGAAGTGAATTGAATAGTGCGCCGTCTGGGCGTTTGCTTTAGAGAGTTGAAATTGAAATGTCCCGCGATGGCCCCGTCTTGTGTGGTGAAATGGACAGCCGTTGATGAGGGAGGGGATGGAGCCTGTGGCTGCTTCATGAGAGAGTGATGATGCTGAGCGGATTCCTTTTTTTTTTTTTTTCTCAATTTTTTTTTTTTTCCAAATAATGTTTTCATATAGGTACTACAGTATATTCAGTTGGAAGCATACAAACTTGCCATCTCAGAGCTATTCAGGGCACAGAGGGCAAGATGCTGAGGTCCAGCCACAGCCGCCTTGTCTACTGAATTTCTTCTTTTACGACCCTGCAGAGTTGAACTGTCAACAAATGTTCTATATTCAAATAATATATTTGCATAAATTTGATGTGAATATCAAAATTAGATTGTACAAATGAAACAATAACATGATTCAGTGCACTGCAAAATGGACAGCAATCACACAAATTCATTTTTTATTGTATATTTCTGCCAAGGAGGATATGTTTTAGGGTTATTGTTTGTCTGTAAGCAGAATTATGCAAACGTTACCTGTCCAAATTTAATCAAAACTAGGCGAAAAGGTAAAGCATAGCCCAGGGAAGAACTCGTAAAATTTTGGAGTGGATACACATCAGTGGGCAGATCCACAAATTTTCACTTTGACTAAATGTTGGCTGATAAGGCGTACAGGATTTGGCCTTGGCTGAAGTCTCCTCTTTTCAAGCGCCCCTCTTGTTGAAAATGAAATGTAGCTGAAGCCAAAACGCAGAAGTAATTCAACAACAGACGTGTGGTAATGATGGTAGAGAGTTCACAACCCAACTCATCAGCAGAGAGTGATTTGCACCCCGAGAAATGTAAAACGCCTCGTTTGGTCACTAGAGTGCAAAAGTGTGGAACCTAGAGATAAAGTTGTATGCATACTATTGCATTGTGATCCAATTAATCTACGATTTCAGCAATAGCAGGTATGTACTGTAGATCTTCTAAAAAAAAACTAATTTATACTGAAATATCCTCTGTGTATGAGCAGTTCTTGAATTTCCCCTTGGGGATCAATAAAGTATCTATCTATCTATCTATCTATCTATCTATCTATCTAGTTATCTCTTGTTGTTTGCCCTCTTAATAGATATAATGAACAAAAAGACATTTGAATGGTTTGAATATATGCATGTTTTTCAGAACCATATTGAACAAGAGTGTGATTTTTGGCCAATTATGGCAGCTCTACTGCAGAGTACACCGTCATTAAGGCTTAAAACATGACTGTGTGATTTTACTTTTAACTCGTTGGTCTCCCAAAAAGCTTCATCTCATGAATACTCGACTGTCTGTGATCGAAGGCCGGTGCATATGTTCAGTTGTTTAACCACATTTTGAGTGCCTACTTACTGTAAGCCTGGGAGTATTTGACTGGTAAAGGAAGTGTGATATCCTCTCATTTTCATGGCTGTTTTCTGATGATTGATGAGTGAGTTTGAGTAGATTTGCTTTTCAAATGGTAAAATGTGCAATTAAATGGTTGGTAGTGTCACAGAGCTGTAAAAACTGTCAATCGGCTGGTCTAATAGATCTAGGGAGTTCAGAGAAGCTCAAGAGGCCCTTCTGTGAGCCAAAGCTTCTATGTGTGTTGTGCCTCCAAGAATAAGTTGTTCTTTCTTGGAAGACGGCGAATGGCAATCACAGAAATCAAAGGCAACTGTGAATGCCTTTGCTACCGTGCAATCAGAGCCACCTCACGTATGGCCTGATTTATCGTGGACCGAGATGTGTGTGAGAGAGCCCTCTGTGACAAAGCAACACTTGTAATCGGCTTTGCCTGCTTGCCCTCAAGAATGCTCCTCATCACCTATTGTGACAGGCTCTATCAACAATGATAATGAATTCATAAGCAAGCTTCATCAATACTGCATCGAGCCGCGACCCGAGCAGCAGGCATAGTTTGGAAGTGACATTTAAAGACAATGTAAATGTAATGATGACATCAAAAATCCGGGAGAGATTGGTCAGGATCCAAAAAAAAAGGAAGGAAAAAAAAAAGAAAGAAAAGATGGGCTGGAATATTTCCCCCGTCATTGTTCTTGAACATTGCCCTCATCATTTTTGCCCTTTTGCGAAACATTAACATGAAAAAAGAAGGACAGAGGACTCCATCACACTGGCACCCCTCCTCCTCCTCCCGCTCTGCCATTTACGCTCCCTTCTCCTCGGCATCCTTGTTTTGCGCTCCGCGGTCAACGACATAAACGGCTTAAACGTGCGGAGCCTAGCGGCCTCTTCCTGAGGCATCAGATACCATGTCAAATTGAAGATGATGGATGAATAGGCCTGACACTCTCGTTGACTGTCATTTTTAACCCCCCCCTGTGATTTGAACCCGAGACAGCTTTGAATGGGGGGGAAAAAAAAATACAGGCACCCAAAGCAGCCTGCTGCATGCATGCTGTCTATATTTAGATGTCCCTCGCCCGCCCATAATCTTAAAGCATTCTGTGCACTCTGCTCGAGCAGGCTGTTATTCCTTAGGTTTCAAGAGGCAATACAAAAACAGCACCCCTTACCCCCTCCCCCCCCCCCGCCCCCTCCCATCCAACACCTACAAAAGAAACAAAATAAAACAAGGAAATAACAAACTTGGGACCTCTGTGTGGAGGCTTTGGGGTTGGGAGTGCGTTTTGCTGCCTGCGGCTCTGCCACCGCTGCGCTTTCTTCCTCAACTCGGCTCTGCTTGCACTGCATCCTCCTGCTGGGCCCGAGCACTCAGCTCCGACTGCACCTGATAAATGAAGTGTTTATTCAATAATGGGGGGAAGACACATCTCGCTACATAATTACCATGTGAATAAAATCTATGGTGAAGACTGCCTTTAGGGTTCCCTCATAGAGACACACGCTGCAGTGCTTAATTCCAGGACTAAACTTACTTGGAGTTACTTTTTTTTGTGTAGTGTGTGTGTGTGTGTGTGTGAAGCTTTTTTTTTTCGCTCTATCTTTTTCTCTATTTTATTACGCATCACTGTGTTGCCAATAATAAGAGTTTGTATTTTTTTAAGCATAATTTCAGTACGGCTTTTGCGGAATCATGGTGGATTGACGTGCTGTGTTCGCACCCGTCAATACATTGATGGCTTAATCTACTTTCAGCTTTTCAGATCTACGCCAGGATGCTTAGTATACATTGTTGATCATTGAATGTCTTTGCCTTGGGCATGTTACCCCCCCCACACACACCCCACCCGAGTCCTGTGACACATTAATTGTCTGTAATGTGAA
This sequence comes from Alosa sapidissima, assembly GCF_018492685.1. Lineage (NCBI taxonomy): Eukaryota > Metazoa > Chordata > Actinopteri > Clupeiformes > Clupeidae > Alosa > Alosa sapidissima. The sequence goes on along the minus strand of NC_055975.1, from coordinate 21,269,673 downwards.
TAGTGAATATGAGTACACACAGGAGCTGTAGCAGGCATTGTAATGTAATTTGTCAATAGGTGCACATCGTAGCAAATTATAGATAGTGTCCTTTCAAAAAGGTCTGTGCACAATGTTATAGTGGACTTCACACGGCCATCATTTATAGAGATAGTGGCAAAATGAACCGAGGCCTTTGCTGTCTCCTAGCACCCAGGAATAGCACATTTCCTAACATTGGAATTTTTCTAGCGTGTGAGCATGTGAATGAGGACCAAACAGTCACTTTTTACAGTGGTAATTATCCATCTTTACTCCTTGGTCCAAAGTGGATGGATCCTTTTTGGTCTCCTTATGCACAATTTGGCAGCAGGTGCTGCACACAAAGGCACTGTGGTTGCTCTAATTGACACTTTTGACTTGCGAACAGTTCGGGGCAACAGAGTCCATTACACCAAAACTGGCAGTCTAATGAAAGTGCTTAGGGGCTCGGGACAGAATGTCAGTGGACAGCAGGGTAATAGCATTCCCCATGCTCTCTCCTACACTTTCTTTCTCTCTCTCTCTCTCTCTCTCACTATGGTGCTCCATTTCAAATGCTTCATTACTCAGGAGAGGTGGGGTGGATGGGAGAGCCATGGAAGGCTTGTGGTGCTGGTGGTGAGGATAGGGAGGTGGGGAGTGGCGCCGGTTTGGAGGGAGAGAAACGTCAATTAGGATAAATTGAGTTGACGGGAGAAAAGAGTATGTGTCCTTGAGAGGGTCTAAAAGAACGCAAAGAACAACAACAACAACAACAGCAACAACAACAACAACAGGAACAACAACAAACAGCCACTGCAACTACATCGGCGACGGCAGCAGCAGCGGCGGAGGTAACTGTGACCGGACGGGTCCGCTCGTCAGTAAATACCACACCTGTGCCTCCCCGCCCCCACCCTTAATTGTTCGCGGTGATTCAAACGGAACTTGACCTTCACCTGATCGCCGCTAATTGCATTTAGCTCGGCTCACTTTAAAGTGGGCCCCCTCCCCCCTTCACTCTACGCATCAGCATCTTTTCCTGAGGTTAAGCAGCAATGTCAGTATGTACCGAGCCGCCAGTACACGGTGCTAACTTCAGTAGCTTCAGACTCTCTGTGGCCCGTAACCTGTGCGCTCTGTGCAGATATCGATGTCTGTGGATGTCTGTGTGTCTTTATATAGCCTGGCAGTGCTGTTGTTTCTCCATTACATGACATGCCGTGCCTTAATGAGAGAAGCTTTTTTAGTTTGGGTGAAGCTGTCATGTAGAGTGCATGCTGCTTTTCGTGCTCACACTTGACACTTGGCTTGTACTGTATGTGTGCCCTCGGGATGTGTGTGTGTGTGTGTGTGTGTGTGTGTGTGTGTGTGTGTGTGTGTGTGTGTCTAATTTAATTGAAGTAAGATTTATATACCTTTTTTGTAGGGATCTGTAGTGTGTATGCCCCATATGTGTTTTCATTACCCATGGAGAGATTAAGTGGTATGGCAGCGGATCTATCTGCTGGGGCCTGGTCCGTCCCCGCTGACCTGTGCATAGGTCAACAGATGAATGAATAACCACATAGGGGCTGGTGGCAGGTGTGTGTGTGTGTGTGTGTGTGTGTGTGTGTGTGTGTGTGTGTGTGTACACTTTCAGCTTACCAATTTGTTCTTGTGTTTTGCATTTCTCTCTCCCCTCCCTCCACACACACACACACACACACACACACACACACACACACACACACACACACACACACACACACACCACCCTGCCACCAGCCCCCTATGGCCCTTTTGTCATGGAAGATTAATGGCGTAATCTTGTGGTGTGTCGTCAACTGTTTCCAAGTTTTTTATGCATGAGGAGTAATCTGAAATATGCCTGCCACAGGATTTGCCGGCGCTCCAATGATTTCGACAAGTTTAGAATGAGAGGCTCCATTTTTTGCCATGACCTGTCTGCACTGTCCCAATGATTATGGATTTTCCCTACTCCGCCTCGACATTGTCTTTCTGTTTTTTTTTTTGTGCTGTACTGTTATTAACTCTAAAATTACTCTATTTTTCAAATGGATAGTTTCTCACTTCTGATATCCATTTCTGTAGGCTCAGTCTGCTCTACATA
>NC_055975.1:21257480-21264980 GCF_018492685.1 Alosa sapidissima | reverse complement strand
GTTCATTCTGCAAACCTACCACCACAAATGGAATTCAAACAGTGCATGTACACACCATCACCACACATTCAAACAAACCAAACAGAACACATGCACACACTGGGCTGCTCTAATTATGGCAAAAATCATTATCACGATCAAAATTGAGATCACAAATATTAAACATGATTACTCAGTGATTTTGGAACTATCATCTATTTTCAAAACTGGACTTTTTTACATATTTAAATTGAATCTTAAATATAATCCACAGGAAGAGGTGTGTGTAAAAAGATAATGCACACAACAAATCAAGACAAAAGGAGAGCATTGTTCTGAAACTGAATGTAGCAAAATAATTATTATATTTCGATTATGTTGTTTTCAATCCTGTTGATCTCTACTGCTTGTTGCCTTTTGTGAACCTCCCCCTGTTTACAGATTTAGGATAGTTTATAGGACACAATGCCAGGTGTTGACTCTGGCCCAATGCAGAGAAGCAAAGATGATGTGGCCAATATATATGAGAGGGGATATAAGCGATATAAGGGGACATTAGCGATGTTGGATGAATTTCTCCAATATGCTTTCAACATTTTTCTGCTGGATGTCTTTGTCTGTTGGATGAATGGGGCCCTGTTTTTTAGCAGCTTGTGGTGGAGGGAAATGCAATAAAACATGGTGACCCACTTTTGCACAGTCTTTATGCCTTTGCTCCGGCTTCGCGTTGATAAAAGACTTTTGAAGTTTTGAGGTGCTCACATTTTATAATGTATTCTGACCTGACTTGATGGAGCATGGGAACCAATTAGGTGACGTTTACCCATTTCCCTTTCTGTCAGGAAGTCTTTTGTACTCTAGGTGTGTCTCCATACAGAGTGCCGTCCCCTGGAATCAAATGCAAGCTAATGAGTGTGCTTGAAAATGTAGATAAATGTGACGAAAATGCTAAAGCATATATACAGTATAAAACATAAAACATGCAATATTAAAACAAATTGTTGGTGAATCCACCATACAGAATCCATAACATAAAGAAAATGTGTACACTAGATTGCGATATGGAGGCCTTGGGTCTGTTGGCTTATCTATAGCAAATCTCTGGTAACAGCAGTCTGTACACAAGCATGCTGAATGCTATATCGTCTGTTATGAAATCACTGACTTGTAAACATTCCATCCAATTTCCCTTGCTTTCCTGTCCAATAGCTAAAGCACACTACAGTAAGCCACTTCATCATTGTATAGCTATTTATAACCTCATGGCTTGTCACAGTATCTCACAGGGAATGACTGCTTCTAATCCCGCATTGTACAAACTACAAACTGTGGAAACTAGCAATGGAAACCTATGTGAAATGCACCTGACAATTCATAGAACCTGCTGCCAAAATTGTCAGAAATAAACAGTGTATCAATAGTGATATTAGAATCTACTGTGTTTGCTGTAGCACTGTGCTGCAGATGGGTGGAAGTTGAAGAAAGCTTCAAAGAAATCAAGGACACAGAGTTCAGGGACACCATTCTGTGATTTGGCCCGAATGAATATAGACGAGATGCAAAAACAGCAGGAATAATGCAACTGTGTGTTTGGGGCAATGATGGAGTTTTTTTTATAAAGAAACACATTACTCATTCTTGTATCACTGTGATTCTATTTGAGCTTGGCTACCATGAATTATTTATATATATAAAAAAACTGAAAACCTTGCAGGCTACATATTGATTTTGGCTGTATAGCGCCTCTGAAGCCGTAACAGCAAAAATTACACACGCCAGTGCGGAATAGCATTAGAGTATAGGAGTAGAGCGAGCAATTATATCACCTTATGATTTGGGAGGGAGGCAGCACGCTATTCGTGCTCCCCTCGCTTCTTGACGACTGAATGCAACTGAGAGCATTTATGAATCAAAGCAGTAATCTAATCATCATCACCTTTCATCTGGACAGCACGCTGCAGTAATGGATTAGCTTCTTGCTAAAGCCCTAAGCAGCTTTTCCAAATTTCATTACTGTTTTTCCCCCATGATCAGGTGTTGTATCCAAATAGGCCCCCATTTCCAACACACACACACATGCTCCTCCGGAGGTTTCCATGCTGGGTGGAAAATCCACCGTGGACGTGTACGCGGTTTTTGTTTTTTTTGGCGTAACGCGGCAGGGAGGGAGGAAGTCGTCCCATGTTGTGTGCTAATAGCTGCCATGTGGCTCTTGTGGGATTTGTTGAGATATGGAAATGCATGCATTTGAAACACAAGGCATGATTGAAACTCGTCACTCGTCACAGCCCAGACTGGCTCAAGTGAATGTTAAAGGTGAGCCACTCACGGGCAGTTTGTTGCACTGGTAAGCTCAAACGAAACGAAAGAGGAATGCACACAATGTTCATGAATGAGGTCAAATTGGTGAGGCATATCAATCACACTTGTTTTGCTTGACATTGTTCGGCTGATTTAGGAAACACTTTTATCCAAATCGACACAGACTCGCGACGGCGGAAATTGAACCCGGGTCGACTGATTGTCTGTCAGTGACGTTAGCACTGCTCCACCACGCCTGCAGATACTTCACTTCTTCAAATGTGTTTGTATATTCATGTTAATGTAAATTATTGCCTGATGTGTTTCCAAGTCAGCTGTTGGATAGTCAGTAAAAAGCAGATGAGCTACTTACAGACAAACAAACAATGCCCATTTCCCATGATTGCTTTGATACCCCTCTTATACAAGCATGTATGATTTGGAATATGAACACTTGGTTGCGGAGGCTGTGTGAAGCAGGGCAGCGGTGAGCCAGTATAGGCTTCTGAGAGGGCCTCCGCCTCCGGCCCTTATCTGGTCCTGTTTCGGCCCTGACCCAGTGTGGATCCTGAGTCAGCCACTCCGTGGGTTGCCACGACAGCCGAGCATAAGAGGAGAGGCTATGCAATCAAGGTCATCAGCAATTACAAGCAACTTTGCTGGAAGACGATGAGGTATTAGTTTTGAAGAGGGAGGAGGTCTCAGAGGGCTTGATGCAGTGCTTTTTATTCCTAACCATCAGAAAGATGGTGTGCCTTTATAATCTTTTGGTAGTTTTATGCTGTTATTACGAGTCAAAGTAATCAAAGATGGGTTTAAAATAGTCTGTAGCTGGGTTTTCATCCAACTCATTCACATGTTTTAAGTTCATTCATGAAAATCTGGCTATAGAAAATGCTAATTGCTGAATTAAAAATGAACACTTGTAATCAACAAAGTCGTTTGATCTGTTGAATACACTTTTTTTGGAAGTCAGGATGTTTAAAGGCTTGTCCTCCGAGTTTACGGTCGTCGTGAAGGCAGTATTAGAAGGATTCCTACTCTAATGCATCCCACCTGGATCCAGTCTTCATGAGTCCTCCATGGGACTCTCATTAGCTGAACCAGGTGTGTTTGTTTTGTGTTGAGCTAGTAGCAAGTGTTGCACAGTGAGATTCCTTGGTAAATATGATGACTGTTGACACGCCGCAAGATCTGCTTGTTAATGCAAAACATGCGAAGTGGTGGAGCAGGTGGCAGCTCGGTTTGGGATATTGGTGTTTCAGGAGCAACCATATTGAGCATAGTCTTCTGAAGGTGCGAACATCTTTCTTTTTTTTTTACAGACGAGTGCTACAACTGCCACTTCTGTAATCAACGTAATTGTAACCGTTGCACTCGTTTCATTCTGATGCCTTGTCCACATTCACACACACGCACACACATATATATATATATGTGTGTGTGTGCGTGTGTGTTTATGTGTGTGTGAATTTGAAGATGTCCATTTAAGATTTTATAATCAAATTATCAATTTGAAGGGATTTCTAATTTGCTTAACATAGTGGATGGAATCTCACGCAGATGCTCATTTTCTTCAGCTGAATTTCCATGAATGCACTTAAAATGAATAAATGTGAATAGGCTTAATGGAAACCCAACTAAATATTATGAAAAATATTATATAAGATCAGGGGTTCCCAACCCACCTTCTTGCATCTCCCTGTACACTACCTGAATTTTCACATCAGTAGCTTTATATCAGGTGGTCTTGGTGTAGGAATAAATAAGAGTAGTTTTATAGGAGATATTGATTTAAAGTTGACCTGGCTTTCTTCTGTATTAGAGAGCTAAATCTTTGATTTAGTCAGTTAAAAAAATGTATTTTGAAATTTTACCCTTAACAGTATAAACTGCTAAAAAAACACAAAGCTGGAATATTTCAAACCAGGTTTTTATAATGCACCCTACAGCTTTCTACAGTAAGCCAGAATCCATAACTGTACAACATTCTCCAAAATATGCAACTCGCACGGCATCTCCTCAAGGCTTGTCTCCTCAGCCCCAGACAGTGTTCCAGTGTGCTGTGGCTGTCATTGTCATGTGCTGCCACTCTAATACCTGTCTACACTGTCACAGCCACAAACATTTGCTTTGTCTTGCGAGCGAATCTCACAAGAAGGATTTTTTGCAATGCTGGCTCAGCATTAAAACTTGAGCTTGTAACCTGCAAGTGAAAACCACCACCAACAACCTGACTGTAGTTTGCGAAGAACCCAGTGTCTAACGAGATTCTGGAGTTACTTCAGAGTTGATTGGCTATAAATATAACCTGGATAGGATGCCCCATTCCGAAGGACAAACGGTGTCTTTAATCAGTGTTAGAATGGAAGAGTGAAGGGAGGAGTACTGGATGGGAGGAAGATGGAAAAAATTCCTTTTTTGTTTCCAAGGCTTTTTCATATCGCTCTCAAAGGCGCGGAGAGACGTTGGGTTTCACAGCAGGTGGGTTCAAGTGGAGAGGAGACGTTCTTTTAAAGCAGTCACACGCCGTCTTCATTTATCACCCACCCACACGCGCACACACACACACACACACACACTCTCTCCTCTTTAAGTTTAGCATCCACAGCTGCAAATGGCCAGCTACATTATCATGTGTCACCCGGAGGGGGAGGGTGGATGAAGAGGGGGGGGGGTGGGTGGGTGTTGATCGTGGTGAAGTTTTCACAAGAGCCCTGCCAACATTGACAGGGTTATAAAACGCAGCGGACTTTGGATTGAGGCAGGCAACAATATAGGCCATCCATCTGGCTGTTCAAGGGTAGAGGACGAGAGGAGAGTATTAGGTCGCGCGTGCTCAAGGTTGGCCCCCACTCACACACCTCCCGGCGCCTCTCCTCTCCACCCCCCCCCCCCCTTCCCCACCACACACACACACTTCAGGCACTCCGGTCCAGTGGACCCCCGCCTGGAGCAGGCCTGTCACTTCACCTCCCACAAGGGCCAAGGAGATGAAGGAGTGTCCGGAGGTCATGAGATGCCATCTTTAAAACAAATGTCTCCCTTGCTCTCCCTCTCTGCTCAAACTGTGGGGGACTTTAATATTGCCCATTAGATTCTCGAGTCGCGAGTGAATGAGTGGGACTCAGCAAGGAGTAATTGTATGCTGATTTGTGTCTGGAAATTCATTCTGCACCCTCAATGTGTTTCTGGTGTCTCGGAAGTGTTGACATGGAAGGGCACATCTTGCGAAGGCCTCATTCATGCCGCACCATACATGCATACATTGATTATATTATGCAGTCTGATGAGCTGTCTTCTGTGAATATTTGAGTGCAGAAATGCATGTGGCACTTGCATAGTTAAATATTTTTCGAGTAATTATGACGTGTGCTAAATAGTGATTTGCACTTCCATTTTTTTTTATAACGCAGAATAAATTATTTACATTCCTGGGTGTCGCTGACATTTTCTTGGCTGACCTTAAACAACCAAAAAAAAGCTAGCAGCATCTGTTTTCCCCCTACTGTGTTTTGTTCTCAGCGGCAGACACGTTTCAATTCATTTTCGTGTTTTATTTTGTGTGTTTGTGTATGTGAGTGAGTGAATGACTGTGCAGGCCCTGCGTCAGAGCTATCCCTTTCGCTGGCTGCCTGTTGTCTCCATCGCTTGGGGCTGTTTTTTGCGGTTCTGTTAGCCACCGTTACCACTGTGTTCCTGGGTCGCTCTACTTATGTAAGGACAGCACTCCCTAGGGGACTGCGCTAACACAGGAATGCGCTCGCTCGCTTGCTCTGCCTCCCTCAACACCTATATCCACCCCAGTACCTGCGGCGCCCAGAAAGAAAAACAAATGAAAGTTAGAGAGAGAGAGAGAGAGGGAGAGAGGGAGGGAGAGAGAGAGAGAAAGAGGGAGAGAGAGAAAGAAAGTAAAGAAAAAAGTGACGGTTGTGCTGTTTTGCACATTACCACTGTGTCCATCCAATTTGGATGCAAAACTTTAAAGGAGTGCACAAAAAGGGCTGCCTCATAAAATCTGAAGGTGCAAGTGCCTTTGAGGTTTAAAAAAGCAAATAAAAGTAGCCGGTGCCAATGACACATGGAAATGTTGTGATGGAGGTTCAGTGAAGGGCTGGCATGGGCAACATCTGCGCCCGTTCTCCAGCCGGAATGTCGTGTCCATGGCGACCCCTGGCACGATGCGCTGTGCCCACACGCTGAGGGTGACCTCTCACCCCCGCGGCGCCACGCGCTTGGCACAGCAGTCGCTGCGCTTTCATCATCATGACACGGCCCAGTGGATGATCTCTGTCCTCACTCTATGCTCATGCACACACGCACACACGCACACACACACACACACACACACACACACACACACACACACACACACAAATACACGCCTACACACATGCATTCCAGTTGTGAGGAAAGAGGAGAAAAAAAATAGGCTCGGCTATGGGATTATTCCCATCTTGTTGTAAAGTTGTCACTACGTTGTTTGAGGTCAAGAGTGAGTGGTTTTACTGGCTACGGGTCAATATTACTGCAGGGACGGCTTCTTTTTTTAAACCACGGTCTCAGTCGCCGGCCGGATTAAGTAAATGATGAAGAAGTGATAAAACGCTGCTTGATTAGGCAACCAAAACACTTGGGTACCTTTTCTCACCAGAGAGCGTCCACCATTTACACTGATGAAATGAAGCGTAATGAATGAGGTCCACTCCCACAAGCCAAGAAGAAAACGATCACAGCCTTCCAGCAGCATATGCTTGGAAAATAAAACAGTAACAATTTTTATTGTGACTTTTGTTTTAATGAAGTCAAATAGCAGTGGAAAATGACACCAGCCTCCCCCTGATGGGGCTGCCCCACAGTCACTGAAGAGAGGTGGGGATGAGGGGTGTGTGGGGGTGGGTGATTTACAGTAAACAGCCGCGCTTTGAGGACCAACAGGTCCTGACCTTTTCAGCCGAGGCAATTGACATTGTCATCATCACGGCGCATCAAAAGCAGGCGCCCTTCGCCATCCCCTACCCCTCCTCCTCAGCCCCTGTGAGATTCGACCCCGTCTGCCGGCGGTATATTTTCTCGGTTAAAATGTCAAACACCGCTCACTTGACTCATCATGGCCCTGACCGCAAACGGCCGCAGCCAGCCGTCCGCGGCACCTCGGCCGCTTGCCCATCTCGCCCCCCCACCCTCCTCCCCCCTCCTAGCCAGAGGCCTCATTCAGAA
>NC_055975.1:21234980-21244980 GCF_018492685.1 Alosa sapidissima | reverse complement strand
TGACATGTTTTGCCATGGATACGGCACAGTACTGTAATCAGTGCATGGGTGTGCGTATTGGTGGTAATTTGTTTAATGGCCGCCGAGTGATCGAATGCACGGAGCAAACATTGTCACACAGATCCCGCCGGCTTGATTGCATCCCCCCACGGCGATAGAGATGGATTAACACATCGATGTTAGTGGGAATGACGCCCACCACAGGGCACAACGGTTCTGTGCTCCAGATAGAACCACAGTCATACTGGTTGGAATGGCCCGAAGAAAAGAACCTCCATTATGCAATAATTTGATAATGACAGACCTCCAAGAACATATGTTTTCAAATATGAGAGGTGTATGAATAACTATATATAATAAACTAGAGAGGTGTATAAATAACTTATTCAAACTGTATAGATGTTACTAGACGCTTTCAGTAGAAGTAGATTAAACTAACTAATCCTTTTTAATGGCGTACTGCAGATGCAACTCAGTGTTGATGAAAAATACTCTGCAGTTAATCATGTCAGTAGCAGTAATTGCAGGCCAGGTGTGGTGCATTTAACAACACAGAGCAATCAAAGTTTAAATCATTTTTCGCAGACACAATGAATAACTGATTTGAATGGTGTGGATCTGGCTGCTCCAAACAACTCCTATTTTATTTTAAACAGCGTTGTGTATTGTTCGTGAAAATGGTTCCCGTACCCGTATTGCTGGGCAGTAATTGCAACTGTTGTTATGACAAGACAGACAGACACACACACACACACACACACACACACACACACATACACACACACGCACACTGTGTGTTTCCGTTGTCTCACTTGTTTTCACTTTCCCACCTCTCTCGCCCGGTGCACACCATTTCTAGCTGAGCTAAGCACACCTCACTACACACACAAACAAACACACACACACACACACACACACACACACACACACACACACACACACACACACACACACACACACACACACACAAACAAACACACACACACACACACACACACACACACACACACACACACACACACAAAGCATCCAACTGCCTACCTCTTCCAGACACACTTTGGGGAATTGCAGTTATTACGACGTTCAGCCGTGGGGGTTAAGTGTCTTTCGCTGTTTGTTTCTTCTTTTTCTTCCACACACTCGGAGGAAACATCCTACTAGTGGGCCCTTGGGGGGGTTAAGGGATGGTGTTGGTGGTGGTGTTGGTGGTGGTGGGATGCTATTTTTCTTCTGGTGCCAGAGAGCTCCCCTTGGCAAAGTTTGGTAGTTGATGTAGCAATTCAAAGATGAAAGGCCATCACTTTTTTTAGCAGGGAAAAAAGTTTGCCCTCCTGACTCTGCTACCATAGTATCTGAGAGAGAGTGGCTTAAGCTAACAGGTTAGGAATAAACCCATCAACGGGATTCACACACACACACACACACACACACACACACACACACACACACACACACACACACGCACGCATGCAGCATTACACTCCCTGCTGTTCTGCAGCACTATCACAGGGATGCTAAGCTGATTAGCTCAAAGTGTGATGGCATTTTTTTTTTTTGCCAGGCTTTGAAGGTGAAGGTTGTCTTGCAAAAATAATTTAATAAATGAATAAAGATAAATAAAATAAAAAAACGAGCCTTACGCTACAGTAAGCCACATGTGGACAGACTTGCTTAACTGACTGCCCCGTGCGGAGTTTGTTGTGGCTCTTTGGTGCGACAGTGCTGGCAGTAATCTCCCCTACTCCGTTTAGCGGAGCGCCCCCCCGGAGGACTGGAGTCCATTCTGTTGCACTGAGGTCACCCCACTCTGCCTGACACCTCGGGGTCCCCTGTAGGAGGGGCTGCTAGCCAGTCCCAGGTGTGTGCTTTTTAGCGGCTGAGTGCTCGGGTGTGTGTGTGTGTGTGTGTGTGTGTGTGTGTGTGTGTGTGCGCGCGTGTGTGTGACGACGGGACTCTATTTGGGAAAATGAGTGTACAGCAATTCCACAGGGTAAGCAGAGAAGGAGAGAGGGAAGAAAGACAGAGAGAGAAAAGAAGAGAGGGAGAGAGAGAGGGGAGAAGAGAGGGAGAGAAAGAGAGAGATGGCCTCAGGGGAAATCACCAAAATGCTCACAGCTGCAGTCACGATATAGAGCTCCGTTGGGAAATCCACCATTAACACAGTACGACTTGTAAGGAAACGCTCTATGTGTGTGTGTGTGTGTTTGTGTGGGTGAGTCTGTTTGCAGATGCATGCAGCATAGAGTACACTTTTGAGCATTCACACATACAGAATATGAACACACACACACTTTTACAGCAGATGCATGCACCCATGAGCACGCACACACACACACACACACACACACACACACACACACACACACACACACACACACACACACACACACACACACACACACGGACATACATACACATTCTTCACATGCACACAGTCATGCACAAGACATTAAACTAAGTCAAACAGACTGGGCCACAATATCCACTCCAGACGTGATCTGAAAGCCACTATCAGTGCCTGTATGCCCCCACTGTTCTCTCCACTCCTATTTACCTCTCCCCTTCTCCCTTGCCATCTCTCCCTCCACCCCCTCTCCTCTCTCCCTCCACCCCCCTCTCCTCTCCTCTCCTCTCCTCTCCTCTCCTCTCCTCTCCTCTCCTCTCTCCCTCCACCCTCCTCTCCTCTCCTCTCCTCTCCTCTCCTCTCCTCTCTCCCTCCATCCTTCTACATGTACCTCTTCCATCCCCTCCTCTTCTCCCTCTCTCTCCATCCATCCCTCTCTTACCCCTGTCCTCCCCTCTTGTTTCACTCTTTCTTTCTACCTCTTTCCTTTCCACTCCCCCCCACGCCCCCCCAGCATCTCTGCTCCCCAGCTGTGCATTTATGGGAGCGTCTGGCTGGCTGGATGGGTGGAGGTCCAGGGTATGTAATGAGATAAGACTTTAGTGCCAGGGGCTGTTTTCACACGAGGCCCATCCTTGCAAGCGGCGCGGGCCGATAATGAATACGTGTGTTGTGATATCGCTCCCGAGACACTGCGGCTGGCCAGGGCCACTCCGAGACAGATGGCGCTGTGGACACATCAGCATACCTTCCTGGTTTTATTTGTACGCTTTTTAACGTAAGGTGTATATGTGAGTTTGTGTGTGTGTGTGTGTGTGTGTGTCCCTCTGTGTGTGTGTGTGTGTGTGTGTGTGTGTGTGTGTGTGTGTGTGTGTTTGGTCACCTTGTCTCATGGAAGGTGATTGAACTCCAAATGTGGCCTGATTGCATTAAGCTGAAGCAGACCCAGGCCAAGTGTGCTATAAAGGACTCACACACATACAGCTGTGATATATGATACACGTATATACACACATACACACACACACACACACACACACACACACACACACACACACACACACACACACCTATTGACTCACACACACACCAATCTCACACAGACACACTCACAATCTTACACAGAAACACACAGACATACACACACAAACCTTGGCATTCTCATCTTGCCTCCTTCCTTATACACACACACACACACACACACACACACACACACACACACACACACACACACACAGAAAGAGACCTCACAACCCAGCACACAGTATATCCCTTGCCTGGAGCTTTGTCACTGATGAAGTTGGTGGGTCGTCGTGCTCCCCTACCACACATGCCCACTTAGTTTTTCCAGCGTGCCAGGGACAGGGGGAGTTGAGTTGCATCTGTGTGCCAGATACAGAGAGAGAGAGAGAGAGAGAGAGAGAGAGAGAGAGAGAGAGAGAGAGAGAGAGAGAGAAGGAGAGAGAGAGAGAGACAGGGAGAGAGGGATGGCTAAGAGAAAAGGTCCCTTGCAGCTGAGTTGAAAATCCAGCTTGGGGAAAAGAGAGGAAGAAAGAAAATAAAACAGTAAATAAATAAAAAAATAAACACTTTCACACAGTTTGCTGCTGAATAGGTATTTATTTTGCTGCAGAGGCCTACATGCCATGCGATAATCAAAATGCCTGAGTGGGGTTTTGGAAATGTCGAGCCCGCCCTGCTGTTAAACCCTGTCTCATCAATGATTTTACAGCAATGCTGTATTACTCAGGGGTTAACAGAGAGCTGTACGAGTCTACTATCTCCTCACATCACCTTTGAAGAGACCAAACAAATTAGCACAAGCTAACATCAGTTGACGCGTAAACGAAGCGCGCAAGTCGCTCTGTCTCACCTCCCGTGACGAGCAGCTGTGTCGACTAAAATAAGAGCTCCGCTCGGCATGTACGCAACCGAGGGGAAGAGACACCCCTCTTCATGTGGATCGCTGTCTCAGTCACAGCAGATACAGATCACTTGGGCCACATCCGCTGTAATAGCGGCTACAACAACCAAGAGCTATCCATCAACTGATTAGGATCTCTCGTCCAGCCTGCTGTAAGTCAGGCTGGACCCCGAGAGGCCCTCGGGGGGATCGGTTTGTTCAGCGGGGAAAGGGTCTGTCGCCGAAGGACCGTGACATGTGCCCCTGTATTCACTATATGGTCAGTACATTCCGGTGAATTACTGATTTCGCTCACTGCCGAAACGAATGGAGCCCCGCAGGACATGGAGAGGCCGAGCGGGACCGTGGCTATATTACGAATGGTCTCGAGGTCCCATAGGAGGAAGGGTTTATCTTCCCCTGCGACAACTCATTCTCTGAGAAAACTACATAATAGAGGGAGGAAGAGAGTACGAGAGAGAGAGAGAGAGAAAGAGAGAAAGAGAGAGAGAGAGAGAGAAAAAAAACAGCTATGCAGAGTTATTGTAGCTCATTTAGCTGGTGGCGGCGGGCTTTAAAGACTCTCCTCTTTAAACAGTGTCGCTGTATTCTCCCGGCCTGTCCTTTGGAGCTCGGCGTTCACAAAGAGAGGGAGAGACGATGAGCTGAGGCAGCCATGTGAGAGTGTAGAAATTGGGCTACGGCTCAGATTTACAGTCGCAGCTACCGCATCGGGGAGAGGGAGGTTTAGCTGCTCAGAATGGTAAATATTTTAGTTTGCATCCGAGCGCTTTTGATTTCCTCATGAGGCGAGCTGCCTCCCCACCTCCCCTGTCCTCCCTCACCAGTTCACACTTTGTGCCCAGCTGCATTTTCTCAGGCCCTGCCGTGTGGTATCGGGATTTTATGACAAACTTATTTTTCTTCACTCTCTCTCTCTCTCTCTCTTTCTCTCTCTCTCTTTCTCTCTTCCTCCTCCTGCTTTCCTGTGGAAGTAATGCTACTCCTTTGTTTTCGGTAAATCACGGCGATGGCACTAATAGGCTTATAAGATCATTTGCCGTGGCTGATGTATTGCTTTTAATTATGACACACAGGAGAGGTGACAATGGAGGGAGACTGGCAATTACACTGCGAGGTGAAAAAGTGGAGGAGGACGTGTCATTTTTTTCCTCCCTCTCTCTCTCATTCCTCTCTCTCCTTCTCTCCCTCTCTCCCTTTCTCTCTCTCTCCTTCTTCCTCTCTCTTTCCCTCTCTCTCTCTCTCTCTCTCTCTCTCTCTCTCTCTCTCTCTCTCTCCTCCCGGTATCTCTGGCTGTCCGTGGCAGGCTAGAGTCAGTGAGGGTGGATGAGTATTTGTCCTGACTGACGTGTGGGATGGGTACCTGGAGGGCCCAGGCCATGTGTCTGCACCTCTGAAGTCTCTCTGGCGTGGGCTCCGACTCAGGCTCTGGCTGCCATGCCACAAACATCAGCGCCCACTGTTATCAGAACCTGCCAGGTGTTTGAATGACCTGACACCACTTCATCGCCCTGCAATGGTCACTGCTGGGCTATTTTTTTTTTTTTTACATCTTTTGCTGCAGTGATTTCTCTGTCATTCTCTCTCTCTCTCTCTCTCACTCTCTTTTTTTTCTCCTACTCCCTCTCTCTGTATCTCTCTCTCACTCTGTCTCTCTCTCTCTCTCTCTATTTGTGTGTCTCTCACACACTTACACACACACATTTCCCTCTCGCTCCGTCTTTTTTCTAACTATCTATTCTTTCTGTTTGTCCCTTCACTCTCACAAACAGACAGATTGCATTTATAGATCCATAGATCCAAGTCTCAAACATTCTTAGCAACAGAACAGTGCAAATCTACACATGTACGTACATCTTTGGGTATAAATGTTATGTGGCTTCATACAAATGCATGAACACGATTTTCTTTCTCAAATAGGGCGCGCTTTGCATTAAAATCGATCCATCAACAACAAGCAAGATATGTGAAACGTGAAGGGCAATTCACACATTTTTTTCTTTCATTTGTATGGATATCCATCATATGGGTATGTCAGATGGGGAACATGCTGTATATGTCTACTGCCACATAAACACAGGGTGTAATTCATATTGGTTCAATAAGCACAGTTTGCAAACATAACTAATAATAGCCGTAATCCAATGACTTGTGCATACAAATGTCACATACTTCAGATGTCAGCTGTAAAAGTGGACTGTTCACACGATCAGTTTAGAGTGGGTACTGCCCTACAGCTGATATGGGACAAAATAGATTCACACTCACACACACACACACACACATGCACTTGCAAATTCATGCACTTATAAATTTGGACACGCACGTAATGTTCTCACGCTTAGTCATTCTCTGGATAGCACATGTTTTATGTAAGGCCGTGAACGGCAGCCAATACATTGTCACTCCGGTGGGCAGTAGCCAGTTGCTCAGTGTGTGAATAACTTGTCAGTCATTCCTCGTGCTCCTAGGCAACCACGGTTGTTTTATAACCATGGCCACTACGTGATGCACATGCATGTGTGTGTGTGTGTGTGTGGTTGTGTGTGTGCGCGCACCAGTCTGAACGAGCAAAAAAAAAGATGTCCACAACCGTGTGATGTTCGTAGCTAGAGGACATGTTTTTTTCCCCCTCCTGTGTGATTTTAACAGACTGGGAAGGAACCTTGCGGGGAGATGTAATGGCGACAGCTTGAGATAAGGAAGGTGACATATTGATTTGATCACCAACCGCCAGATAATGTAGCCCTTTCTCCCCTTTAGGGGATGGCTCTTTACAGTAATGGAACCAGGCTTGTAAGATCCATTAGACTACCTTCAATCATAGACGGATGTTGCAAACATAAGGTGCAGTTGATGACAGTGCTGGCAAATGGCTCACAGATGACAGTGGAGAGCATAAAAGGGAGCACTATTACTGCACACACTATGCTGTGTGTGGTCATTACATGGGCTATATGGATGGACATGCAGCACTTCATACCCAACACTTTGTCACTGTATATGTAACCTTAGCACTGGTATTGCGTTTGCTGTGTACTTAGATTTGCAATATCAGTATCGGAACGACACCTATTACCGCCCGTCCCCTATTTCCACCCTCTTACGTGTATGTGTCACTTAATATTAATTTCTAAAGTGTTGTAAGGCTGCGTGTACAAATCCGCTTGGAGCTCCAGTGGAATTTTGATTTGCGACGAGAATTCTCAGTCTAACCGTTGATGTGTCGTGTGAAAGGTCGGAAATAGGCACCCACCAGCACTGAACTCAGAGCGTGGTAAACAAAAACGGATATTTCAGGCAGTAAAAGCCCTGGTAAGAACCCAACCAGATTTTGTTCAAATCTACACACTCACTGTATGGCTACTGAAAAACGCAAGGATCATTTATCAAATGGTATTTTGAAGTATTAAAAAACATTGTTGTTTTAGAATTTTCGAACAAAGGGGGCGGTAATTGGTGCTTTTACAATACATATATCATTTATAGAAGCTGTTATAAGATATGTTTGGAATAAGGTCTGGACATAAGGGTTAGAGGACCTATATAATAGGTGTTCATAGCAGCAGTTATTATTACATGCATGTAGGGCTGAAAGATTAATCAAAATCAAATCGAAATCACAATTTGAACTAATGCAATTAGCAAATGGCAAAGGCTGTAATTAATTGTGCAGGTCTGGTCAATAATGTCACTTATATGTTTTTGAAATTCATGTCGTCATGCTCATCAATCAGAGGTACTGTGCACCAGACAGGGCCCAATTTAATGCTATATTAGGAAGTCTTTCATATATATTTTGATTACCCTTGGATTAGTAGATACAGCAGTTCATATTTCGATTTATCTAAAATGTATTATATTATATGAGTTCTGGACTGAAGCTTGATAATATTGCAAATCAAATCGCAATTGCAATATCTAAAATATCTGAAAATATGTGAAATAAATCAGTTAGATATTCTCCCCGAATTATTCAGCTCTATTGCATAGCCTACATGAGAACATTCTGAAATATGTTCTCGATACAGAGTTTAAAGGCAGAGCATGGCTTCTCAGTAGCAGCCTGAGTCCTAATTTCAACTCTGGCAGATATTTTGACATCATTATCATTATTATTATTCACAAGGAACATGCATTTGCGCATCTCCCTGACAGAGCAGTCGGTTATTCTGGTCGTTTTGACTTAAAGTGCCATCTGAACATTTTCCCCTTAATAAATACATACACACTTAGACATTGACATACTCGGTCTGTTTGTCTATCTCTCTTTCACACACGTACACACACACACACACACACACCTACACACACACACACACACACACACACACACACACACACACACACACACACACACACACACACAACACCTTGTCTCTCTCTCTCTCTCTCTCTCTGACGTTCTCGATACAGAGTTTAAAGGCAGAGCATGGCTTCTCAGTAAAGTCAAAGTCAGCTTTATTGTCAATTCCTTCACATGTTCCAGACATACAAAGAGATCGAAATTACGTTTCTCACTATCCCACGGTGAAGACAAGACATATTTTACCAATTTAAGTCCACAGACAAACATAACATTCAAGTAAACAAAAAAGTAAGTAAATAAGTAAATAAGAGGGCACATATAATAATGAAAAAAATAAGAGCAGCAAAATTTGGTTGAAATTGTGCATAGACAGTCAATAAAATACTAGTGCAAAGTCAGGCCAATAAAAGGCCTGGGTAGTTCTGTTTGACCTAAGTAAGAAAGAAAGTGGCATAGTGGTGCAAGTTATGTAAGAGCAGCAGAAGTGTTGTGTTTTCAGGACAACAACAACAAGTTGTAAAGTGTACAAGTGTGCAAGTGGAGTAGTGCAGGCGGCCATTGTGGGTCCAATGTCCAGGATGTTATGTAGCTGAGGGTGGAGGGGGGAGAGGAGGGAGAGAGTTCAGCATCCTTACAGCTTGGTGTATGAAGCTGTTGGTGAGTCTGGTAGTGCGGGAGCGCAGGCTTCTGTACCTCTTCCCAGAGGGCAGTAGATCAAACAGATTGTGAGCGGGGTGACTTGCATCACTCACAATTTTGGTCACAATTTTGGTCACCTTGCGGGTGAGGTGGGTGGTGTAAATGTTCTTCAGGGAGGGGAGTGAAGCACCAATAATCCTTCCAGCTGTGTTCACTATGCGCTGCAGGGCTTTCCTGTTGTATTCAGTGCAGCTTCCGCCCCACACAGCGATACAGCTGGAGAGGATGCTCTCAATGGTGCCTCGGTAGAATGTGGTCATGATGGCTGGTGGAGCACTTGCTCGCCTGAGTTTCCGCAGGAAGTACAGGCGGCGCTGAGCTCTCTTCGCCAGTGATGCAGTGTTGGTGGTCCAGGAGAGGTCTTCACTGATGTGCACCCCCAGGAATTTGGTGCTGCTCGCTCTCTCCACCACAGCACCGTCGATGGTCAGTGGCAGGTGTTGGGTGTGACCTCTCCGGAAGTCAACAACAATCTCTTTGGTCTTGCTGACGTTCAGCAGGAGGTTGTTGTCCCTGCACCACGTGGTCAGATGGTCGACCTCCAACCTGTATTGAGTCTCGTCGCCCTTGGTGATGAGACCCACCAGAGTTGTGTCGTCAGCAAATTGAGTCCTAGTCAGCAGCCTGAGTCCTAATTTCAACTCTGTTTGGCAGATATTTTGACATCATTATCATTATTATTATTCACAAGGAACATTTCCCAGATACTGTTTATCTTAGAATT
>NC_055975.1:21192480-21229980 GCF_018492685.1 Alosa sapidissima | reverse complement strand
ACACACACACACACACACACACACACACAAATTTCATGCTGGCATACATGCATACATGTACATTAACAAATGCATAACATGTACGCATATGTAAATAAACAAATGCATAACATGTACCTGTACGCATATGTAAATAAACAATTGCATAACACATAAACACACTTATGCATGTGAGCACACACACACACACACACACACACACACTCACACACAGAACTCGTGCTGATGTACACACAAACTCACATGTGCACATAAATCCACCTCCTGATGTGTTTTTCTAGAGCCCATCTCAGCCTTCCTTTTTAGTTCTGCAGACTGCAACTACAAGCAGAAGCACCACCACCATCATTAAACACCCCCCTCCCCCCCATCTCCTCTGAGGAGTGGGAGATGATGAAGAGAGGGTTTGTTAGTTATGTAGGTCAGTTCCACAGGAGGAGGCCTTTTTCACTTGGGCTGCCACTGCCCGCCGTGCCAGGGCTGAATGGGCAATTTGCTGCCCCTGCTCTGCCCGCTGCTCGGAGTTGGGCAGCTCAGTGAGCCTGGCACCACCGGGGGTGTGGGGTGTTTACACACATGGGGGGGGCGAGTTGCAGGGCGGAGGAGGGGCGGTTGGGGGTGATGGGGTTGGCCTCTCACAGTCCCCACCGCCCCGCCGCCGCTGCTGCTGCTGCTGCTGCTAGGGCCGTTTGGTTGGTTCGGTTCCGCCAGAGTCAGCCCATCATGCCAGGCGGCAGGCAGGCAGGGGCCCAGTGCAAGCCAAGAGCAAAGCCGGCTCGTCACTCTTCCACCATTTGGACACGTGTGTTAATGCGCGGCAGCTGGGATTTGTATTTCTCTCTCTCTCTCTCTCTCTCTCTCTCTCTCTCTCTCTTTCTCATTTTAGTTGTCTATTTAAATGTCAAGCCTGATCGCTTCCTTTTTGTACTGAATGCTTGAAGAAGTACAGTATCTCAAAACATTGTGTGTGTGTATGTGCATGTGTGTGTGTGTGTGTGTGTGTGAGGGAGTGCATGTTTGACTTACATAACATCTTAAGCTATTTAATTTTTCAAACATGGTTATTAACATAGAAGACACACACACACACACAATGTAAATTCTGTGTTTTTCTGTTTTCTGTTTTTTCCCCCCTAGCTAAATCCCCTCTCTCACAAATGCCTTTCATTTTGTTTGTGTGTTCTTCACGTGATGCCTAAATGCTGTATGTTCTTGTGTAACACAGAAATGGCTTGATTGTTGGCATTATATAATGGCCCGTGTAACTGGGTAAATAGAAACTTGGATTGTTGGGATTAAATGTTACATGAGACGAGGGTACTGGAAAAGCCTCTGTGCTTCGTATAAAGCACACATATGCACAGAAGCAGTCCCTCAATGACCTTCAATAGTTTGAGGAAAGATTGACAAACCATGTTTAATGCTCTGTAGACACACTATGGCAATACATACACGCATGCCAGGTCTAAGGGGGAATTTGCTGGCTGATGTTACATAAGTGGGATATGACTCACAAGGTGAGAATGCCACTGCCATTATCCTGGCTAGGGATGTCTGCAAAAGCCCGACCTCAAAGTGACCCGGGCAATCTCTCTCATTTCCTGTTTCTGCCTCCCTCTCTCTGTGCTTCCCTCTCCTGTACTCCCCTCTCCATCTTTCACTCACTCTGTCTCTCTCTCTGTCATCTTTTCTCTCCCTCCCCATCTTACTCTCTCACTCTTGTCTTTTTCTCTGTACCCTGTTTTCACATTGCTGTTTATATTTCCATCTCTCTTTTTCTCTCGCTTTCTCTCGCTTTCTCTCTCCTCACTATCCCTTCCTTCTCTGATTCTCTCTGTTTCTCTCTCTCCTCACTCTTCCACTCTCTCTCTTTGCTCTCTGTTTACCTCTCTCTCTCTCTCTCTCTCTCTCTCTCTCCGCCTCTCTCTTAGATCCGATGGACTAAGACAGCGGGCAGTGCCTCGGACCGTTTCCAGGACTCCAGTGTGTTCAACGAGACCCTGCGGATCAGCCGCATCCAGCGGCACCAGGGCGGCCGCTACTACTGCAAGGCCGAGAATGGCCTGGGCTCGCCGGCCATCAAGTCCATCCGAGTGGACGTTTACTGTAAGTGAGCAACACCCCACCCCCAAAACCCCCACCATCAACACCTCCAGCTTACCGCCAACAGCTAGCTGCAAAGAAAGAGAAAAAAAAGCACACATCCAAAACAAAACAACACAAAACAAACCCCATCCTCTTAGGAGAGCTCCTGCTTACTGTGTGGCTGTGACATCTGTTCTGTCCTTGACACTTCCTGTTTGGATTTTTAAGCTCATCTTTTGTGCCGGTTGCCTCTGACGTGTTCCTGCGAGCTGTTAGGGTTATGGAAGAACGGGCGGGTTCCGGAGGTGGGGTGGGGGCGACTACAGTCGCTGCCCGCGTGATGGTTAACGGGGCTGAGGCGAAAAAATCCTTGTTGACGCAAATGTAAAATGTTGAAAGACCTCAAGGCCACGGCAAAGCATCTACATGCATCAAGTACCACAACACTACAGCAAAAAAAATATAGAAAATAATCATACAATTACTGCCTGTAGCACTTTAGCTGCCAAACTTTCACACCACACACTTTCCAGAACAATCCAACTCTTATGTGAGATCATATCACTCTAAGCTCTTCTGCCCATTCCAACCTTGACTCCATATTCCAGCATTGAATAACTTTCTCTTTTCAAGGTTGTGCGTGCATGTGTGTGTGTTTGTGTGTGTTTATGTGTGTGTTTGTGTGTGTGTTTGTGTTTGTATGTGTGTGTGTGTGTGTGTGTTTGTGTGTGTATTTGTGTGTGTGTGTTTGTGTGTGTGTGTTTGTGTGTGTGTGTTTGTGTGTGTGTGTGTTTGTGTGTGTGTGTGTGTGTGTGTGTGTGTGTGTGTGTGTGTGTGTGTTAGCTTTTATTCTTTTGGTTTGGCTTCCTTTTTCCGGAATGTTCCAAAAGGAGGTGAGCATCACAGCTGGTGAAGGGAAGGGAGGTTATATTTTCCTCGGCACACACAAGATGTCCTCCAAAGGATTTGCATATGCAAATGCTGGCACACAAATAGAATTGAGAATGAATTTTGTTTATTAATACTTGGAAGGGGTTCAAAGGCATGATGAACAATGATGTTATAAAAGGGGTTGTACTCTGACCGAAACATCGCTCAAATTCTAATCTTGTATGGCTTAAGACTGGCATTGCTGTAAGGACGTAGCACAATTGACATCTCTCTTTGAGGCATAATCCCCAGTGGTGTGTTCACAAGCACAAAAGAAAACACACCTACAGAGTTACACAATATGGTATGCTGTTGAGTTGTCTCGTCAGTACTATCTGTGTGACAAGGTACGGCGTGGTCTTGTGCTAGTACTTGTACGGACGGGATGCTGGGAAGATGTCACATGCCATGCTCCATATCTCCGCAACTTGTCATATCTGACATTTTGACGTCCTTTGTGACGTGCGCAGCCACCTTGCCGGGTACGTGCCAGCACATGACTTTAGATGAGTGGCAGCGTTGGCAGCGAGATCTGTGCCTAAAAAAATAAAAAATAAATAATAAATAAAAAAATTCACTCCCGTCTGCTACAAAGACAAAACAAACAAACAACAACAAAAATAAGTGTCACCATGTCTGCAGTGGTGCTGGGGGGTGGAGAGGGCCGAGTGGAAGAGCCTGGGGGGTCCACTGCAATGTGATGTAAGATAAATAGGACACGAGATGGACAGTGGCAGACATGGCAGCCCGGAGGAAGCGAGTGGGCCAGGAGGAGTAGAGTCATTGCCCTGGCCGTCGGGCTCGGCTCTGGCTGCTGCTTATTGTCTTATCTCCATCCGGCTGTGGGTGACTGGCCGCAAGCCTCTGCACTCCGCCCAGTCCTGCTGCTATCCACCACCTCAGAAGCTAAAGTAGCCAGCTTGCCGAAGAGATGTCCATTCCTAACACCCCGAATCCTCTTAGGCTATAGTAGCCAGTTTGGAGACGGAAATGAATCAGTTACAGCTGAATTTATATGGGTGGGGATTTGGAAAATTAACTATTCTCTTTTTGATGCATTTGACGACCTGTTTTGTTTGGTTTTTGTGTTGTTTTCGAAAAGTGCCATGATTTGTTCTTGTTCTGTTGTTCCGTTGTTTATGCTAGAGTCTAGTCTCTTTAGAATTTTCCTCTTTGTTCACAGTGTGTAGTATTGTTGTATTCCCTTCAGTTTGTCACTCCGACTTCAAAATCTATCAGCAACAACCATGGTAGCAGTACCAGCCATGCAGCAAAAAACAACTCCTGTGGTGGACACTCCCCCTCCTGAGGATGGACTTTGAAAGCCAGAGAAGGTTCTTGAAAGTGTTGCTTTAGGAAACAAGCCAGTGCAGTAATTGGCCACCCAATGCGGCCGCTCAGGGTCACAGTGGTTTGGGGTGAGGAGGTGGGATACCCCTCGGGCCAGATCGCAAATAGGTACACATGGTAGCTCACTCGAAACTCCTCCGACTAATTATTTCAAGGCTGTGAAAAGAGAGAGAGAAAAAAGACTGAAAACCCAACTTCAAACTGAACCCCCCCCCCCCCCCACCCCCACCCCCATACACACCCACACCCCCACCCCCACACACACCCCGCCCCCAGCCATCCAGAGTCAGGGCTTCACAGGTGTCTGAAGTTCACTCACCCCATGAACTTACAACGGAAACTAGTTGGAGAGGTTCACTTGGTTTCCGACAACGGTCAATGTCCCCATCGTGTAATTAAGGACACAGGCACAGCCTGTCAGAGCAGCTTTATTTATTTCATTTCAACACTGTGATTGATTTAATTAGGCAAACGGCTCATGTAGACAGAATGAAGAGGAGAGCATCATAAGGAGGCCATCACATGTCACATGTGGTGAGGCTTTTAGGAGTTGTTTTTTAATTAAAATGAAGTATGCCTGTCCCCCCACACTGTAATTTTACTGTAACCCAACACCGTGGATGCTATTATTGGCCACAGGGAGTGGGGTTTGATTACCCGTTCGAACAACAGCTGTTGCACCCTTGAGTGAGCATACTTCATTAAAGCTCAGCCACTTAATTTCCCAGGAATTCGCCCAGGTCCTGAGAAACCCACTAAATCATGTAATTTTGTCACCCTGGCCGACACTGACAACTGTCAGGTGTGCGGCTGCAACGTCAATACAAATGAGGTTCACAGGATAAAACCCCATACTGTACCTCGCTCAAAGACACCTTCAGGAATTATTCATAGTGTTTTATTGTTTTTTTCCCTTTATAATCCAATGTGTATTGCCATGGAGTGATTTAAAATTGTCTGCATAGCAGGATAAGGTGAAGAGCTGGTATGCCACAGTGAGTGATTAGGTCTTGTGGTTTGTCGAAACGTAAGAGCAAAAATTGACTTTTCATATAAAGGACCTCTATTATGAAGAATTATTGTTTTCGTATTTTTTAATATTAGATTTTATATATCTTAGAATTGCACATGTAGTCATCTCACCTGTAATACAGATCATTTTATACATAATTGCCTACATGAATCAGTAGCTGCCAAGCTTAGGGTTTAATAATGCAGCATGTTTGTTGGAATGCTGACATCAAAAAGCATTGCTTTTGAGTTTAGTCACAGTATAAGTTAACCAAGGGAGTCTTCATTCATACTGTATATGATGTTACTGGCTTTCTTTCACTCGGTTAATATCTGAGCACAAAGCACTTGGTTAATATCCGTAACTGTGGCATTTGTTTGATTTAGCAACTTCTGCCATCTTCAAAGAATAAAGGGTCTGATCTCTTCCCTCTCTCTTTCTCTCTCTCTCTCTCTCTCTCTTTTTCTATGTCTATCTTTCTCTCTCCAGATTTGGACGACCCCGTGGTGACAGTTCACCAGAGTGTGGGCGAGGCCAAGGAGCAGTTCTACTACGAGCGGACAGTGTTCCTCCGCTGCACGGCCAACTCGAACCCGCCCGTACGCTACAGCTGGAGGCGGGGGAGGGAGTACCTTTCGCAGGGCTCCGACAAGGGCGTGGAGATCTACGAGCCCTTCTTTACCCAGGTAGGCCTGGGGCCCTGAGGAGCTGCTGGCAACTTTGCAACTCCCTCTTGTACACATTGTTTCGATTGGTATTAGTGGAATTGGCAGAAACTGAAGAAATAGTGGTAGTTTCAGCTCACTACAATGGGGAATGGGGGGCACTTACAGTATGGCGGGAATGGTATACAAAAAAAACTCTTGGTAGTAGTAAGATCATATAGTTATGTAACAGAAAGAATTAAAATGCAACAAATTACATGATTGCCATAGGCTATACATTCCCGTACATTAGTTATTACCTCACCTCAGCATTCAGAAGCAGCTTGGAACACCCATTTTGCCTTTTAAACCACCTGCTCTGCGCATAGCCTTTCCACTCTCAGGCAATTTGCAATCCTTCTGTCTACGAAATAACCCAAATGCATTTCAAGAGCTCGAAAACACCAGTGTTCTAAAGCAGAGCTACTGACATGAGTCTTTTGGGTCATCATCTTTTGATGACCCCCACCACTGAGGCACTAGTAATTTCAATGCACTCTCCTCACTGGGCGGTCATGCAAGGGATAATGTATTGTTTGCCTGTCATTATCGGAAAATAAGCCCCGACAGGGCGAACAGGACCCCGACGCGAAGCGATGGAGTCTTGCTTCGTCCTGAAGGGACTCTCTTTTCGATAATGACAATATGGCAAACAATATATTATCCTGCTTATTATTTGCCAAAGTGCGAAAAGACACTTCATACAATGGGTCTTCAAAACATTTTTTGTTACCGTTTCGTGGCTCCCACTGAAAAAAGACAGTTCGCCACATACATTAATTTCCTGTTTATTAGCCACATTGTGTATATACCGCAGGACAGTGTTTTATGCAAGTAAAAAAACCAAAACCATATTAATACCATATTAACTGCCTCCATGTATTAACCTCATAGCTGAAGATATTTTGCAAAATCATTGTATAAACCTTGGCTAATCGGAAATTACGGTAGAACTTGAAAGTTTTAGTTCTTTAGTTGTGTCATACGGATTTACAGTAACAGACCTCCAAAAGTTGGGTAGGCCCATCCACGTGAATGTGCAGCACTCTGAAGAGCCGTATAATAAGACTGTTTTGCGCCTTGTGTGGTTGGTTGTGTTGATGACCACTCTCATGGCCAGTACATCATCGTTCTGTTCAGTTCCGTTTGGTACTTGCTGTATTCAGAACAGTATTGCTAGATGATACAAATGACTACTGTAGTTCTGTTGGTCACAATGACAGAATGACAAATCTGACAAAGTGTGTGATCAGTCTGAACAATGGAGGAAGAAATCTTTTAAGAGATAAGAAAAAGGTTTATTGTTGTAGTTGTAGGACATTGTTGTAGTAGCCTGACGGCTTATTTGAGTAGCATTGAGGCATTCCACCAAAATTTCATCTGTCAATGACCACAACCATTGAAACTCAGTAGAGAAACCACATTTGAAAATCTTTTCCCCCAATTTCTACTTGTATTTTCTTATAGGTTTTCTCTCAAATTCATGTGAGAGTTTACTTTGCAAATGTGAATAGGCTTATATTACTGGCAAAAACACCTCTACATAGGAAAACAAACTTGGGATTTTATTTCATGTCAGTGTAATTTTCACGCAAAAACAAGCACCCAAAACACAAACACATCCTGTGCACCCTAAGTAGACACCTCTATCGTTCTCCTTTTGGTGAACATGACAGAATGTGTGTCAAAGAGGAGTTTGTAAAGGAAGTGTACGAGGCAGGATATGTGTAAGAGAGAGAGAGAGAGAGAGAGACAGACAGGAGAGGGAGAGGGAGTGAAAGAAACATTTTTGACATGAAGAGTTTTATCTAGTCCAGTGGGGAACACACAGGGATCTGACAGCTTCACAAAGACTGATTTTCAAAAAGCAAGGCTCCCTAAGACGCAGAGGGAGAGGAGAGAGAGAGAGAGAGACCACACCAAGAAGTAGGAGGCCCAGAGTGGCATTTCAAACCCCAGAACACATTTGTGTTGGTAATTAGTCAAGAGAAACACGCCATAGCCTCAACCCTGTACTGCACTCGTGGTTCCTGAGGGACTGTCAGACACGCAAAAAGATCACAATTCACGCCACCACCAGAAAAAAAGAACACAATCTTACATGATGAGAAGAGAAGGAAGGCTGGGTTTTAAAAAGACCCTTCCCCCACCCCTTTACTAAACACTCCTTAGCTAAACATGGACGTAGCATGACTTAGCTGGAGCATTCGCAGGGCAAGGATATAACTATAGCTCACCATGCAACTGTCTGATGACAGGAAAAAAAAAACGGAGGAAATATCAGAGATTCCACCTTTTCAACAAAGTACAGTCATTGCATAACCCTTCAGTGTAATCCAAGCATTTCTGCCAAGTGTTATCAGCAACAGTGCAAACGTTTTTAAAGGAAAGTGGAGAGGACAGCTTGTTAAATCAATGACGGGGCTGTGGAGTATGCGCGAACACTGTAGCGGTGGCTGGGAGGGACTGCAGATTTGTGAAGGCACAGTCGGAGAAAGAGAGAGAGAGAGAGAGGCCACATAGTTGCTGCGAAGAGAGGGAGGAGATGAGGTGAACTGTCAGCTTTAGTGCCAGGCTTTAGCATTAGCATGCTAAGAGAGCGTTCAATCTGCTCTGAAAGAAGCCATGGATGCCCCCCCCAAACTCCCACCTCACCTCTGTGTCCCCCAAACTATCAGCACACCGAAGGGAGTGCAGAAATTCATAATAAGCAATTTCCTGGTACGTCCAACAGTCATAAAAATAGTACTCCGAAGATCAAAGACAGCAGGGAATCACCACTGCATCGAGGTGAGGTCCTGGCAATGAGCGAAAGAGTATTATAAAGCCTCATCAGCATTTTTGCTTCTCAGATATCCCCCTACTCCCCAAACAAGTGGGTTGTTTGATTATAAAGGCTTCACTGAACTAATTCTACTTCAGCAGAATAGAACTGTCCCCTCTTTGAAAGACACAGCATTTATCAGTGTACTGGAGAGTTCATTATAATTCAGCTCTAGGAGATGATATGATAGGCCCTACTGTTAGCCAGCTATCCAGTTCAATTCCATTTTTACTGGTATGGAGGTTTTTTTACCACAAAAGACGTGCTTACAATGCAGCCTTTGAGAAAAGCTGAGAAGCCTGAAGAGGGATAAAACACTGTATAATTCATGGTGCCAACTGATAATTATATGACACATCCACAAATGTTTTGGTTAAATCCTGATTCATCGTATTCGGTGGTATTGCATGCAGCAGTGGCTGCTGTTCCGGAGGCAGACACAGAACAGTTGTTGATACCATATGCTGATTATCGGCTCGGTTAAACTTTACACACTTGCTTGATCCGAGTTGCAGGGGGAGACGAAGATCTTGAAGCTGAAGAACCTCCGACCTCAGGACTATGCCAACTACACGTGTATCGCGTCCGTCCGCAACGTCTGTGGCATCCCCGATAAGAACATCATGTTCCGGCTCACCAACAAAACAGGTGAGGACGTGGCATGCGCCATGATCTACCAAATTAGAAGTCCTTGTAGTGAGAAAAGCCTTATTAGGACTTACCCGAGCGATTCTTTGAATCGTTTGAATCACATCCAGTAGTCAGTAAAAGCAGAATACACATTTCAGCCACACTACCTATCAGCAGCCAGTTTTGAAGGCAAATGGACATCCTATTGCAAGCTCAGGTGCCACAGAAAGAAAGAAAAAACGTTTCAGTTTAGAAGGCCGTGGTTTGCCACAGGACTACCCGCTAGGGGTGTAAAATACATCTACATGCATATGAGGCCTATCTACATTTTTATGACTGCTCTTGCATGCCAGCAGGCTGTTTTGAGCTTCAAAACACTGTCTCAGTTACACCTCTGGCACGGAAGCCTCTATTTTCATCTGCCCTGAAGAGTGGAAGTTTAAGGCCATATGTTGCGTTCTATAGTGCATCCATGGAAACAGAGAGAATGTAAAGTGGTGGAATATATTTTATATGGAAATCCTAATGCAGTGCTGCGTTGTTTTTTTATTATGTCCTAACACCAGCTGGTGCTGTTGAGGCTCCTTAAGAGTGGGGCCACTTTGACATGCAAACTTTAGGAAATAAGGCAGTGAAAATCCAAGCCTGTGGTTAATGCTATCTGCCATTATGCGGTGAGTCACCCAAATTCCTATACGCCAGCCGAAAGCTAAAGAGGCAGGAATCAGACACACAGAGACTGCAGAGGGTGCGTGAGAAATCACTAATCCCTGTGTCATGAGAAGCCAGTCAGTGAGCTGTTCTGCGTGTGTGTGTGTGTGTGTGTGTGTGTGTGTGAGAGAATGTGTGTGTGTGCAGTTTGAGTATGCACAAGTGTAGCGTATTATGTAGGTATGTAGGCATACATATATGTTATGATTGGGTGTGTGTGTGGTGTGTGTGTGTTTGAATATTCAGTTTGAGTATGTGCATGTGCGTGTGTGTGTGTGTGTGTGTGTGTGTGTGTGTGTGTGTGTGTGTGTGTGTGTGAGTGATCAGCAATATCTGTATGCCTACGTGTGGCATATACTATATGTGGGCAAGCGTGTATGCAAATATACAGCTATGTGTGGTGTGTGTGTGAGTGTGTGTGTGTGTGTGTGAGTGCGAATGTGTATGTCTGTGTGTGTGTGTGTGTGTGTGTGTGTGTGTGTGTGTGTGTGTGTGTGTATGTCTGTGTGTGTGTGTGTGTGCGTGCGTGTGCGTGTGTGTGTGTGCGTGGGTAGCGAGGGCAGGGGTTTTATTGCGTGAGCGGAGATAAATAGTATGTGTGTGTAATGCGGGGCACGCCAGCCTTATCATCCTCTAACACGAGAGCGTGTGTAGGTGCCTTTTTCTCCCCCTCACAGCCCTGACTGTTCCTGAAGCCCCCAGGTGACATCTCCCCCCTCCGCTCCAGAGTTAATTCCGTCTGCGAAGGTTGGCGAGGGAGTCAGGGCGGATAGTGTTGTGTGTGTGTGTGTGTGTGTGTGTGTGCCTGTGTGTGTGTGTGTGTGTGTTTGTGTGACAGGGGGGCTCAGAGACCGAAAACAAAATAACAGGGGGTGGGAAACGTATTCTTAAATAAATGCCCTGCAGGCTCCGGTGCGTCTTATCTTCTCTCCCGGCGGAATTTCACATTCTCCTTGCGATGACGACCTGACCTTTAAGGCTTCCATTAGGCGGGAGCCGGGAGCGGCCAGTTTCTTTACCCACAAGCCATTTCTTTCGGCGAAGCTCTGGCCACACGGCGGGGCCCCCATAATGACGAAAGGGAGGGAGAAAACTCCAGCCGCTCCTCGAATGCCTACACGCTTCAGGGAACACATATCCCAGGATGCTTTTAGGTCTTTTTTCCAAACCCTCCTTCCAGACTTCTTCTTCCATCTCTGTCTTCTGTCTATTTTTTCCTCCTCTCTTTTTTCTGCCCCCTTTTTTTCCCAAAAATGCCTTCCTATAAATTCTGCTTGTTTCGTTCCCACGCGGGTGGGAGTTGTTAATGGACAGAGCTTGTCAGTTGATGTCCTGTGTGGGTTGCCTGTGGCACTCCTGACAATCTCCTGTCCGGTTGCTTTAGCGGAGCAAGTTAAGCTTAGGCAGCAGCATCTGAATAAGGGACTCATTATTTCACCACACATGCCTGCCCCCCCCCCCACACACACTCTGTGTGTTGTCCCCAACCGCTAAGAGGAAAGTTATTTTAAAACACTGTTGTGTAAAGATGCTGACAGCTAGGAGAAAAAAGTATGCATGCAGTTAAGTAGCAGCATCCTTACAGACTTGGGCAGAGGAGATATTAAACCAATGTGGATTATAAAAAATATTTTTTTTCTTTCTTTCTTTCTGTCTTTTTCTTTCTTTCCTGATTACTTACTATCTGTCTGCTTTTCTTTGTGTGTTTGTCTATCTCTCCCTCTCTCCCTGTCTGCCCCTCTCTCTCTCTTTCTGATGTCTGTGTATACCTTTCACGCTGTCAGCGTAGCAGCCTGTCTATTGAAACTAACTAAACAACCATTTTGTTTGCCCTTCCCTTGTCCTCTCAGCCTCGCCTAACATTAAGCTACTGGTGGAGGACCCCATCATCGCCAACCCTGGGGACACCGTCACCCTGGTGTGCATCACCTCCGGCGGGGAGCCCACCCCCACCCTCACCTGGGTGCGCAACGCCGAGGGCCTCCCCAAAAAGAGCGTCCTGAACGGGGGCACCCTCACGCTGCCCGCCATCACCACTGAGGAGGCCGGCGTCTACAGCTGCGTGGCCAGCAACAACGTGGGCAACCCCGCCAAGAAGTCCACTAACATCATCGTCCGAGGTACACAAAAGAGGGGGGAGGGGGGTGGGGGGTGGTGGTGGCATATCTATTTTAAAACACCGCTAAGGGAGGAGGGTTTGTTGTAAACAGTAGGAAACCATAGCTGCTTTTCTCTTGGCAAAAGAATCATCTGTCATCTGTTACAGTAAAATCTGCATTGTAGTGCGGCTGATGAAGCACAGGCTGTCTGAACCCCTTTGAACTCTTCACAACGCCCCAGCAGCGAGAGAGAAGGGAGGAAAAAAGACACATAAAAGTCCCCCACGCCCCCATACTAATCATTGTCAACATTTTCCAAAAGACTTTTTCAGAAGGGCCCCTATTAACGGGCCACATTGAATTAGCTAGTGATTATCACGGCGACGGCTATAATGAAATGACAATTCCCGGGGGAAGGACAATAAGGATCACAACAATGCGGCAGCAGTCGCACATGGCCCGTATATGAAACAGCCTGCAGCGGTGGACTCCCACCACTCGGTTGCTGCTTGGCTGCTGCTTGCCAGTCAAGATGATGGGCAGAATGCTAAGATGAAACGCTTCAATGGGCCCTCTTTCTTCTTCGCAGCACATTAAACAAATCCGAACAGCGCTATTTGCATACAGAGTGTATGTGTGTGTGTGTGTGTGTGTGTATGCGTGCGTGTGTGTGTGTATGCGTGTGTGTGTGTGTGTGTGCGTGTGTGTGCGTACGTGCGTTTTTGTGCTGCATGCAAACCACATGATCAATAGTTTACGGACAATTTAATGTTAGCGCTGTCAGTCTGATTGTATAGACATGGCGGTCTAATGCGTAATGGCCCAGGGAATGGTCCCTTTTGAAGGGAATGCACATAAGAGCATCCTTAATAGTGTCATAAACAGAGTGTTAAACTCACACTAGCATTTTTGGGAGGATCTCCAGGTGTCAGTTTTCCCACTTATCAAATTGGGAAGATGAGCATCATATGTAACTCAATAGGTAGCTCAAAACCTCTGGCAGTCTACTTCCTTTCAGTGGCGGTTTTAGTTGTGCTCATCTCACATCCTGGTATTGATATTTCCAGGCATCCCACATCACTTTCTGTAGCAGAGGAGTTAGGTGACCTTGACTGTGAGTTAGTTCATGGGCATCCAGATCGACTTCAAGTCAAATGCAATAGTCATCTAAACCTGGTTGAAGGTACTGTACCTCTAATGAATAAGCAGGACTTTCTGTATGTCTTAGGTTTGCGATTGTTTGTCCACAAGCAAGGCTTCTCACATTTTTAGAAGGGAAGAACATTTTTGAAGAGTTTAGAGTTTGGTTCCAAAACACTATATCCACCATTTTAATGAATTTTCATGATAATTTTTTTTTTTTTTCCGTAGAACTGTAATTGGGTATTATTATTTGATATATCTTTACTCAATCAAAACAACACAACTGCAATTTGATTGGTATGACTTGATATACACAATTAAATAGCATGACTTGAATGTATGTATGTAATGTATTTAAAAATGGAGATATAGCATTTTGGAACCAAATTCTTGAAAGTTCAAGTCAGGGCTCGTCTTTCTGTCCGTGTGTACTGTAGACGAATATGCTCCGTAATGGGGCGGGGGGGGGGGGGGGGGGGGGGGGGCAATGCAGGTGAAAATGAAAAAAAAAAAAAAGATTTTCTGAAACATTGATGTGCAACTCCCTGAAGGAAACTCTTTACACCCACCCTATACACGCACTCGCTCACACACTCACTCACACACACACCCCTGCTGTCCTGGTCAGAACAGCTGTTGGACGTTACTTCACAGTTAGGCCCCTTCTCAGCAGTAGCTCCCCAGTGTGCAGAGAAAGCTGTTAGCGCATCTGGAGCCGCGTGTTTGAGTGTGAATCCTTTTATTTCCATCGACTCTCTGGCCCACATAAGAAGCCCCCCCCCCCACCACACACACACACACACACACACACACACACACACACACACACACACACACACAACCTCTCACTTCTCTGCAGAAAAAGCGCATTTGCATGGGGAGGTGGATTTCTTACCCCCCTCCTTTTGCACCCCTCTCGTACCCAATCCTACTACCCTCACCCTCTTCCCAGACACTTTATCTTACACTCACCCCCACCCCCCACCCCCCCCCTCTCCCGTTTCTTTTCTGGAGGCTGGGGTTGGTGAGCGGGAGTCAGATGTGCTGCCAAGGCAGAAGATCAGCCGCCCGGTGACAGAGAGACCGAAAAGCTGCTGAGTGAGAGGATGTAGGGAGAGAGAGAGAGGGAAGGAGCAGAGAGAGAGAGAGAGAGAGAGAGAGAGGGGAGAGAGAGAGGAGCGAAGAGGGAGAGAGAGAGAGGGAGAGAGAGAGAGATGGGGGGAGGGTGCAGCCGAGAGGGGAGGACGATATCACACAGTGCCCAGCCTAGCTTTTTCTCTCTCTTTTTCCCATCTCTCCCTCTCTCTCTCTTTTTCTGACAGCAAAAACCTCGGTGCCCGTAGCTCTGTGCAGCTTAGCTGGAGATAGCCGGAGCGCCATGAGTGTCGGGGCTCTGCTGTCATATGCATATTTTAGCGTTAGCTCGCAAGGCCAGTGGTCAAGCCAGGACACAGATTTTGTGTCCCCCTTTTTATGCCAATGTCCCAGGAAGCCTCAGAGAAACGCACTGACATTTGTGTTCCCGCACACTCCAGTCCAGCAGCAGAATTAGTTTGCAATATTTATGATGCACATAATTGCCTTTCTAAACCGGGCCCTAAAATAAATAAGGCTGCCCAACACACTATAAATCTTTGCTCAGGTCATAAGGACCCCTTATGTGTACAATTTTTTTTGCTTTTGTTGTTATGAGTGCTTCATTGTCTGAGGATATGCAATAATAGTAATTTATGATGTTTGACTGTAGACTGAGACAATTCAAAAAGAGCTGCACCCATTGGAAATAACAAAGCAATTTCAGTGTTTGCAAATATCACCCACGTCCTTGACAAAAGATGAGTGCATAGAGACTATGGAGATCATTCTTTACTCAGTGTGACAATTGCTATTTATCTTGTGCTTAAAAATCCAACAAAAGAACAGTTATTATTACTAAATATTATAAGGACAGTTATCCTTAGACTTGTTGCCTCCAAAGCAAAGCCTTTAACCATTTTGGAGTAGTTTCCATCTTTCTCAGTTCAATCTATGACACCATCTAAAAACAATGCTACTGCATGTTTCTATGTGCCAAAAGCCCTCATTTCCCCTCTCTGATAAGCTGCTATGTGCATGTGTGTGTGTGTTTTTTAAACAAGGACATGGACAAACCATGAAAGGTCCACCATGACCTCCACCTAGGTTTTTGTTTTTTCTTTTCATTTTAATGCGTATTTCAGGAATCATAACAAGTGCACCATTAGCCCTGATGATGACATCGATACAGGCTCTCTGGAGTGGTCGCAGAGTACACTGCGCATGGGAGATAAGGTGTTCCGCCGCCAATGCAAGAGGAAGTTTTACTAACGCCTCTCCACCATCGCTGCTGATCGCCCCGTAGCACAGATGGCAGGAAATCTCATTTAGTCTGGGGTAGGGTGGGGGTGGGGGTGGGGGGGGGGGGGGGGGGGGGAGATGGTGTGTGTGTGTGTGTGTGTGTTTGGTGGTGGTGAGGGGGGTGGAGAGTGGGTCGGCGGCTGGAATAAGCAGGGGGGGGGATTGAGAGGAAGAGCTATATTGCACGGGAAGGATTTCACTCGGGGTAATCTCGCCGCTGCCTGCCGCTCGCTGGCTGTAGCCGGTGCCTAATCATAGTGCCATTTAATAGGCAATTCCACGTGTCACCTGTCCACCTGCCATAGAGTAAAAGAGAGCCCAAATTAGGAGACAGCCGGGTGGCACGAATTGAAGTCATTTTGCACTGGTTTTGGAGAGAAAGAGAGAAAGAAAGAGATAGAGAGAGAGGATGAGAGTTCTGGCTGAACTCCATGGCCTCTTTTACAGTGTCATGTCAGTTGAAAGGTGTGCAGTGTTCTCTGCCCACTCAAAAAGAATATTTGGCTTGTCTTTACAAGTCACCCAAAATGTCCATTTATTTAAACATTGTACTTACAGTACGTGCCATTTTTCTCAAATGGTGTTATTCAACCCTAATAGACCCCTCTGGTTTAACTTCCTCAAAAAATGGATTTGTTACAATTCTGTAGCTTCCCAGTATGGCTTTGTCAGCAGTTTTGTCAAAAGTCTCAACACTAATAGCCTGTCAAAAATGGCCTCTCAGTGAATGTCCCACTCAAATATTTCAGTTTTTTTTTCATGCTACTACAATTCAAAACTACATAAGCATTGCATAGCATAGTAGTACCAAAAATTTAAAACAACACCTTGCAGAAATTTGTATTTTTCAGGTCTGTCTTCATAGGAATAATCAGTTTTGGTATCATCTTCAAATGGATTTTAATGATATATGATAATGTGAACAACAGATACAAACATGTCTCTCATTCTCACTAGCCACCAAGGCTATACTAGTGCAATCTGCGTTGTGTTGACTGACCACGCAGTCCAAGCCACAAACCCGCAACTTGCAGTACCTTGGACTGGGAGGCTGGTGTGCTAACAAGAAAGCTAAAACCCATTGGTGTTAGCGTCTGTCGCTAACGCGTCTCTTAAGGCGTCGGGAGGAATGTTTATGTACTTCCTGCACAGTTACCGTGCCAGCTGGCTACCGTTACACAAGCATGCTAGCAAGTCCCTACTGTGCTATTTTTAGTGTATGCAAGGGTTTTTGTATTATTATTAGCTCATTAGTTTAAGTATTCCTTTCAGCCTTCCTTATTGCTGCTTTAAAGTTTGATTAGCTCTACTACGAGGTCTTGCATAACCTTGACATGCCACTGGGGAAATAGATGTACTGGGTAAGAAGGAAGGAAGTAAGTTGTCCTTCCCAGGGCAGGTGAAAGTTAAGACCCCCCCCCCCTCTCTTAGTCTCCTAGTCTCTGAGGCTTCCAGGTAGCGTCCCTCGACTACCCCATGTGTCCCCCGTGAGCCAGCCCTCCCTGACAGCTGTAAGCCTGGCCCTGGCAGCAACATCATCAATAAAATAAACCCCAGCCACTTGAGCTATCACACAGTATTGAGCTCTGGCAGTAAAAGCATCAGACATCCTGAGAAGATTATTCGTGCCCGGCGCATGGGGCTCCGCTGCGGTGTGGTGCGGTGCGGGGGCCGAGGGAAAAATAACCTGACGCATGTGCTTTATAACTTATTTATAAATGCGATGGGCGGGGTGAGGGGGTGGGCTTGGGGTTGGCAGTTGGAGGGGAGTGGAGGGGCTGGTGGGGGGTTGGGTCGAGGCGTGGGAAGCTGGGTGTTTGCTGAGACTGCAAACTGCCAGAGAAAGCGCACGCCTTTATTTATTTACAAATATCATCTCCAGTGCGGGATGTTTTTTTTTCCGATGGGGCGATGAAAGTAGGCAGGGTGGGGTGGAGTGGTAATATATTAAACCTTCTCATTCTTTCTTCCCTAAGTGGCCTTCTACCTCTCAGAATTGAAATGACGGCCCTCAATCTGGACCCAAGTGCACTTGTCAGCTCAGCGAAATAGAATACACACACACATCATATGTATCACATACACACACATCTATGTGTCACTAAATGATGTAGATAACCATAGCCCCTTGTGAGAAAGTACCTAGTGACCGAGAATAATATTTTACTTCATTTATTGTGAGATGACATTCTGGAAATCTATCTTCTGGCAACACAATTTGTTCCAATACGTTTCCGCTATCAAACAAGGAGTCTCCTAGTCGTATCTTATTGATTGGTAGGAGATTCATTGTGAGGCAGTGTTTGTCTCTGAAACACACAGTGATACATCATGTTTTCTATCTGATAATGAGGAGCACCCACCTGATAAGTACTCAGGGTTCCACTCTGGAGAGCACTGCCTCTAAGAACTGCTGAGAGTCCATTTTTGGTGTGACCCTGGGTAACCTCATTCTCACAGGAAGAGGTACACACCACAATAAGAGAGAAACCTAGTCCCTGTTTGTCAATTAGAGTCTTTTTTTTACCCCAAGTTCCACTGTGGGTCCTCTGTACAGAGAAGTTGGCTAAATTAGTTTATTGCAGATTCTGAAGAAGGGAGTTGAAGGACGGGGTTGTCATAAAAGCAGTGTCCAATTTTGGTCTGTGCTCCATAAGTAACCTTTCTCATGCCTGCGAGGATGTGTTGTTTTGAACAAAGCCATTTTCAAGGCACCTGAGATGAGGTTATGTCGCATGGCTACTCATAGGTTTGGTGGTCTTTTCACCTAACCACCATTCTGAATTACATTTCGTCTCACCATTTACTTGTCTCATCTCACATCATCATCATCAAAAGATAGCCAATAGTGACCTAGCTTCAGGTGGTGTCAGTCAGTAGTCCATAAACTGAGCGGCTCTTTTCGTGGTAATTTTCAAAACGGTGCCCTTTTGCTTGTGTCATCAGAGGCAGCAGGGCGCCATCATCTTTCTCCCGTGGCAAAAAAAAAAAAAAAAAAAAACCTGGGCCTCCTTTTGGCACTCTCGACACCTCAATTTTGGGGAGTTATGAGTGAGAGGCATGGGCCTAGGCTCCGCCGTGGCAGGAGATTAAGAAATCAGCGTCAAGCAGCCGCCACCACCAACACGAAGCTGCAACCTGACCCCCCCCCCCCTCCCTGCGCCACTCCATCTAAAGGGATCGCACAGCTTGTCACTCTATAATTGCGCGCCTGTAATACCCCTTTCTGATAATGGCCCAGCTGATGTGAGAGGATTGAATTCGCAAGCATTACACCTCGCCAGGTTTTTACGGGGTTATCCAACGAGACTCTCACCATTTCGGCTCAATTACAACATCGATTAAGTCGCAAATATGCCTTGGAGATATTTGCCTAACCTAGGAGGTTTTTTATGTATCAAACCTCTCAAAGTATCATGACCTGATTTATTTTTGGGTTTCGTTTTTTTTTTTTTTTTTTAAACCGAAGCAATCGGATTTATGGAGCCTCGCACTTCTGTGTCGCCAGTGTAACTTTTCTGGCCCACGCTAAAAAGAAACTTCGGCTGCCAACGTTTGCTGCCTGCATGTTAAGCAGCATGTTAATCAGCTCACATCAGATTTGTTTTTTAAATAATTTATCCCACTCGCCGTGCATCGCATCTCCATAAATGAACCGAATATGAGTTTTTCGAGAAGAGGCGCGAGCGATCGAACATCGACTCTCACGAGGCGCTCTCCTCCTTCCCCTTCCCCTTCCCCGTCTCCTGTCCCCCAGAGCTTCGAAGGACAAAGGGCCTGTCCAGACACTTACCAACCGTCGGGGTCGTCTGTCTCCAGATCCCGTGGGAGGAAGAGAAAGGCACCGGAGATGCCTAACTGTAGATTACTTTCTCCACCACTGTGCTGCGTGACCCACAGTACGCGAGAGAATGTGATGGATATTGAAACAGGGATAAAAAAAATAAAAGTTCTACTTTAGTGGCGGTTGAGACAGCTCTGTATGCACTTCCAGCTGAGGATATAAAAAAAATGGCCAAGACTCTAAAGCAGAGAGCTGTCATGAGGAACTGAAGTACATTTGTTGTGGTAATGGCCTGGCACTCTTTGGGGTGAGTGAAGCTGTATTGTGGTGCCTCAGCTAATGAACTGCGCTTTATGGTTTCCACCCCCTGGTCAATTTTGCAAGTATGTTGCTAGGTTTTACTGCTGCCCGTGGCGTTCGCACACTTATCCGACACTCAGGTGGGCCCGGTACATTTTAAAGAAGTTTTAAAGAGCACGCCTGTGTGCATTAGGCATGCAACATAAACATGTGACAAGATGCCTGCGACAGGCTCATTAACCAAATAAATAAAGCAGTTTGCTGAAAACTTGAGACATTTAATCTGTTGGCAGGTTTCCCAGGCAGGCAGGGTTTAAACCAGTAGGGTCTAAACTTCCACAGTGTCTCCATTAAAATCCAATCAATTTCAGGACACGACTTAGACTGCGTGTTGGACCCCTGCCGTCTACTTTAAATCCCATGTCTTTGGTACTCTTGCGTGAAAAGCTTTGAACCAGACACATATTAAGTCATAGGTAGCACTTTAAAATGATGCAAAGCAAACATCATAAAGGCTCTCTCATGGCAGCAACCTTGATTTCATGCATCATGTACAAAGCTCAGTGTGGTCAGACTTCCAGCGTTCAGTGCAGATTTCTGTTTTTTATTGACCCAGTCACTACTGTGTTTGCAGTGCACACGTCGTTATCAGTGATTCATCTTTAGTAGGCTGGCTGTTACACTTTGAGTCAGTAGGCCAGGGGAGCATATTGTCCATTGGAGCTATGGTGCTCTTTGTGCATCTGTGTGTGTGTGTGTGTGTGTGATTGTGAACACTTGTACCCATGTGTCTGTATAGTCTGTTTATGTTTTTCTGTTTTGTGTGTGTGGCTGTGTGTATGTGTGTGTGTGCGTGTGTGTGTGCACATATGTGTGTGTTGAGCTTTGTGGTTCAGCTATCTTTCCCCTTGGACCATCAGTGGCATTCTCAAAGTCCATGCCTGGAGGGAGTCTACACTCTATTTTTATATCCTGGAACGTTATGTACGCAGACTGCGGTTAAGACGGCAGCCTTAATCAACTCGACGTCTGAGAAGTTCCACATTACCTGGTGTGACGGATCCTCATGCCACTCTGACGTGACATGTCATTAATACCAAGAAGGACGGAATGTGAATTTTTTATGCAGAGTGCCTAAAAAGATCACGCGACTCGTTTTTTCCCGTAAATGCAAGGGGTAGTGCCCTGCACGGGGAGGGTCCGTCACAGCCAGAGCACATAAATCTTCAACCCCAGCTACGTGAAGCATTGTGAACTGAGACGGAGTCAAAATTCATTTCCTCTTCGCCCTCCCTACTCCATGCGCACCACTTTAAAGGGGTGGGGGTGGTGGGGGAGGGGGGTCTACACATTCTTTTTTCAAACACCATTTCTTAAACACGGCATTACTAATAGTTCAATTTGTGACGGCCCATTTTCGAGGCTAAAGACGTTTTTCGAAGCCCCGTAATTGCTTTGTGTGCCGTTACAAGCCAAGGAATGGGTTTTCTTGATAGGGTCGACTTGTGCCGAACATCCAATCAGGCTTTGCGCGCGTGTGTGTGAGTGTGATTCTTCTCCTGTAGGGAGACACTGGTTTTGACACTGGAGAATGGCTACAGTCATCAGCTGCTTTGGTGTGGGTTTCCCGGGTATCTGTTAATGCGCTGTAGCTGGCATTAATGGCCATCTGCGTGGAAATATTTGCACAAAAGTGTGGCAGCATGCTGGATGGCTTGGTATTGATCCAAAACACCAGCAATGAGGCCGCAGCTCCAAGCTCCATGATGAGATGAAATCACTAAAATAAAAAGCAGAATACATTAATAGAGAACACAGTGTATTAGGACACTAAGGCCTCAAATAGAGTAGAAAAGTATAACATAATATTGTTTAGCAAAGCTTAGTGTAGAAAATGGAACAGAAAGGAAGATCATTATCTCGACAGAGTCAGCACTTTGTTGAGATTTCCATCTGTCTATGGATGATACTGTATTTATTTCACCTTTACAATAGTCAATAGCAAAAATGGGAAATCGTTGGTGGTCTCACTGTTCTTTAAAATGGATTGTGTACAAATGGTCCAAGCCAAATTCAAGTCCATTGAGGCTACACACCTTTACGCACACAAACAGATAGCAGGGGCAAGAAAGGCTTCAGCTCCTAAGACTCCCTAAAGATGAAGGGTTCAGATGCAAAAGCCTCTAAATGCCACCTATGTCAAAAATGAGATAAAGATGGTGAGGGGATGCTCTCCACACATAGTATACGCTAATCAAATAATTTAACTTCTAAACCCACTAAATACCACTCTCTTCCTGGTCTGAAATATCGATTTATAAGCAAAAACCTATAGGAGCCTGCATTTAAATGCTCATTTAAAAGAAAAGTGGTCAGACGGATTTAGAGGGTTTTGCATCTGAACTCTTCAGATATTCTTCTTTTTCATGTATATTGCTAGGTTTTCTTTTTCATATTATGTTATCTTGCATAAACCGGTAATGACAAAAGAAGCAAAATCAATGGAAAATGGAAAAATTAACATACGGGTAGTCCAGCAGCAGTAGACAAATGAAATCACCTTCCTCACACACCTACTCTGTGAGCTAATAGAGACATTTGATTACAGCTCGGAGCAATTCCTCTCAAATATAATGTGGCTTTATTATCCTGTCCTCCTGTCGGTGGGTCGGTGCTGTTTCATCTGTGTGTAGTTCACTGAGCAGCAATCCGCTAGTTCTTTCGAGTATTTTTTGTGCCCTTTTGCCAAGTGGGTGTTCTCAGGATTATGACCATCATCTTTTTTTCCGCTCTGATGCGAAGAGTTGGGGTCGTTGGTGATGTTCGTTCCCTCCAGTTTGTCCATCACTTTGCATCCTTATTGTAGCTGGCTCTCTTTAATCTTTATAAACTATACAGAGAAACAGTGCAGAGAAGTGCTGCGGGAGATATATAGTCTTATTCGCCTTACTGTGTTAAATGTCAGGTATAATTAAAATAAAAATAAATTTTATTCGCTAGGCTG
Organism: Alosa sapidissima; assembly: GCF_018492685.1. Lineage (NCBI taxonomy): Eukaryota > Metazoa > Chordata > Actinopteri > Clupeiformes > Clupeidae > Alosa > Alosa sapidissima. The sequence continues at coordinate 21,207,028 of NC_055975.1, read as the reverse complement.
TTTCTCTCTCTCTCTCTCTCTCTCTCTTTCTTTCTCTCTTTCTCTGCATCCACACAAAGCTGCTTGCTTGCAAAGTCTGTGTTTGAATCCCCCTGGAGCGAGAAGAGGTTGGCGGCAGCAAAGACAAAAAGAGTGAAGAGATAGAGGATGAGACGTGGAGCACACTGGCTGGACGTGAGGGATAATGGCCTCCATATTAACCCATACAAGGATACAAGGATACAAGGAAGTTTACTGTCACGTGCATATAGTTACTGGAAGTAAGAATGCAGTGAAATTATGTCTGGTGTCAGCCTATTTGTGCATTTATGGGGGGGGGGGGTAAAAAGTGCAGTAGAAGAGGGGTTTAGTAGATTAAGTGGCAAGGGCTGCATAAGAAAGGTGGGGGAGGATTGGGGTTGGGGGGGGGGGGGGGGGCACCAACAAGGAGCACCCAAGAGCAATAGGGGCATTCCCTACTGCCCAGTCGTGATCACATGTTGTAAGACATTTTTCAGTAGACATTTATGAGAATGTTAGGGCTGTGTAAGGGCATTTTAACTATAAAACTGTCAAAGATACTGAGGGACCACGAAGCATTGACCTTGGGAGCGAGCAGTGTGGTGGAAAATGTGGTTGTTGTACTGGAATGTGACCCTTGGAAATTCTCCCCTGGTTTGACATTTGTCTTTGAAACCTTCTACTAGTCCATTTTAGCACCCTTGACCCAAACCTGTTTCCTAAGCACAGGTCAGCCGTCACTTAACTTGCTCCAGCCCTACTGCCTCCACTTTCTTCTTCTTCCCCCCTCCTCTCTCCCTCTCTCTCTCTCTCTCTCTCTCTCTCTCTCTCCCTCTCTCTCTCTCTCTCTCTGTCTCCTTTCTCTCATCTGTTTTTTCTCAACAATGGTCATTCTATGTCTTTGCAGATGCCTACATACATATATCTGTATGTAGTATTTTTTTTTGCAGACAAATAACAACATGTGTTCAATGAAATTGGTCTTCTCAGTAGAGAGAACAAATAAGAATCAATGGTGAAATGGTGAAAGCAATATGAAACTATTCAAGACCTCTCATTGTCTTTTTTTTTTGTCTTGTCTCGTTTTTTTTCCTTCTTATCCATTTTCCCTCATTCCTTCCCCCCTTCCTGCCCCTGCTGTACCCAGCCCTGAAAAAGGGTCGTTTCTGGATCACGCCGGACCCCTACCACAATGACGACAACATCCAGATTGGCCGCGAGGTGAAGATCTCGTGCCAGGTGGAGGCTACGCCGCCCGACGAGCTGCAGTTCAGCTGGCTGAAGAACGGCCGCCCGCTACGCAGCTCCGAACGCATGGTCATCACGCAGACTGACCCGGACGTGGCACCCGGCACCACCAACCTGGACATCATCGACCTCAAGTTCACCGACTTTGGCACGTACACGTGCATGGCATCGCTGAGGAACGGAGGCATCCCGGAGATCAGCATTGACGTCAACATCTCCTCTACCACAGGTGAGTCTACTCCGTCCGGATATCGTTGTGTAAGAAGCCCGGCATTTGTGTCCAGAGGTGGACACAAGTGAAAGTCCTCCGTTACTTCTTTAAAGGTAAAGGTGGATGATAGTTTGAGTCTTTTATCCAAAGTGACATTAACTTGCAACAGTTGGGCAGCGACACTAGTCATATTCCACCACTCTTGCTATCCTGGCCCTGGACATAGCTTTATGTAGGACTAGTAAAAATAAAATATGTTACTGTATGTCTTCAACACTGCACTGAGCCAGCAGATTTCACCCTTAAGTTGGACTGCTGAATTACGAGTGCACTCATGGGAATGTACGAGTTTGCAAACAGCAATGATTAACTGAAAGAAGAACAGGAGGAGATTAGAAACGGGACTATTCATGCACGCCTGGCGTCTCTGTAGTGCAACAGTGGAATATATTTAGCTGTTAAGGGAAAGGTTACTGTGTCTAGCCTGCCTAGGTAGGGTTTTAGTGCTTTTGCATTTCAATGCTTTTGCATGATAGATTACTGCACCTGCAGCACCCAGGCCTTAGGGTAGACTTCCCCGGAACATGCAGTATGCTAAAACATGCTCTCCTGTTCTAAACAGCCTAACATTAACGCATGCTTTACATAAATTACCACGAATGTGAGTGTGCGATTTGTGCTCTTTTCACCAGTTACAGCTCATGATGATGAGAAGTCACAATCTGGTAGAACTAGAGTGGGAGCAAATAAGCATATATACTCTTTTGATCCCGTGAAGGGAAATCTGGCCTCTGCATTTATCCCAATCCGTGAATAAGTGAAACACACTCAGCACACAGTGAGGTGAAGCATACACTAATCCCGGCACAGTGAGCAGTGAGGGGTTAGGTGCCTTGCTCAAGGGCACTTCAGCCGTTCCCACTGGTCGGGGCTCGAACCGGCAACCCTCCGGTTACAGGTCCGGAGTGCTAACCAGTGGGCCACGGCTGCCCCTTAAATGATTTGCACCCAGTAATTATGATAGTAATATATCTAATTTATCATTAGTGTTCAGTGTATATGCAACTCTCGCTATCAACCTTATTAATGATTTTAGTGTTTTTCAGGTATGAAGATGTGTAAAGAGATTTTAAAAAAATTGTGCCCACATGAGCTTCTAAACTGTCACTTTTTGCATCAGTGTTGTCTTAGTCTATATCTGTTTACCACAGCAATCGATGAAGTGCTAGGTCACCTACACAATTTTTTAACGCGTCTTCATAAGGACACAAACTAATATTGTGCAAAGGAATTGGATCTGGCACAGTTTCCCCATGTCCTCTGCTGTGTGAGATTGAGCACTGGCTTGGGCGCCAGCACACAAGGCAGATGTGAACACCAGTGTATTCCTGCTAAATCATTATTAATTTGTGCTCATCCATGCATCCCCTCCTAAATAGGGACTAATTGAGGTGGATGGGTTTCTAATGGTTTGTGGGACGTTACAACACTATGCCAAAAAACCTAATCATTATTTATTGCGAGGTAGCAGAAGTTTACAATAACAAAATGTATTGCCGTTCTCGCCAATAAATGGATTGTTTCAATGTATGTACCACTATGCTCCATGTGCATACATAGAACCAGGTCATGTCTTTGTGCTTTTAACATTAAAAACTCACATTCTGGGGCATAAACAGTATGATTATGTGATATCAGTAATAGAATTTAAGATGTTTAAGCCTGCAGGTTGGTCTCTACAAGAAAGATCCAGGCCATCAAGACTAAACGAATCTATGAACCACTCAAGCAAAATGGGTAGAAATGCATTAAAGCCTTTAAGTTCATGTTCAAAATCAGCTTTGTTTGTGTTTGTGTTTGTGTTTGTTTCTGGGCTCTGCAGAAGGAATGGTCATTTCTATTGACCTGGAAAGGAACACAGATCCCTGGGAGCCTCTTACACCCCCCAACCCATCCCACCCCATTCCCCTTCTCTGGTGGTCCAGTCAAATACAAGACAGGAGAGCTTCCAGCATGCTTACATAAGCCTTATTCAGTCTTCATTTGGGACCTGTTCAAGCGCCCCGGACTGGTCACTGTTTACCATTTAATTTCCTAATGGTACTTCAGAGAACCTTATATACTCGCTTGATATCAAAGAAAGGTCGTTTTTGCAGTTTGTCGCAAATCACTCCTTATAGTTCCACTGTGTTTTGCTGCCAGGCGCCGCCATTCAATCCCAAATGGAGCAATATTCATTACAGTAGGGACAATAAAAGGAGCATTAAGGCTTTGTCCCCATATTGCAAAATCTATAGCTCAGCTTCCTGCTTAAGAACCCCCCCCCCACCACCACCACCCTCTTCCCTTTGAAGCATTTTCCATCCGGGCTTTTTTATTCCTCCATGGTGAAGTCGGGCAGTTTGTAATCACACAGACACATACATGTTTCAAAGCCCTCGCATTAGCGCGGCCTCATGTAGTGCGTAAGGCACTCTGACACTTACATGTTGAAATTGCTCGTGGGCGCTTGTCCAAACAGACGCACCCCGAGTCGGAGATGCCGTTAGCGGACGAGGGGGTGGGAGGGGTGGTTGCTGGAGGAGGAAAGGAGAGGAAGAGGGACGCGATGCGGGCGCCTGCGGAGACAAGTGTATGCGGAGCTCAGTGGTTGCGTGCTAGCCAGTGCCTCTGCTCGTGCCGGAGCTGCTGTGGTCGTGAGGAAGGCGTGGGAGGTGCGCTATAGATAGAACAAAAGGCTCATGTTTATTGTAACATGTCTCTGCACCAAACTGGCATCTATCTTTAGGAACGCAGGTGTTACGCTGCTGCTGTATGTGTGTGTGTGTGTGTGTGTATGTGTGTGTGTGTGTGTGTGTGTGTGTGTGTTTGTTTGTGATTTGTGTGTGTGTCTTGTTTTGAAGTTGCAGTGCGATGCACTAATACCTTCTCTACTCCTGCTTGTCCTATTTATAAAGCCGGTGGTACGTGAAGGCCCGAGCCTCCCCCAGTCTCATGACCTCAATGTGTCTTGGGGAGTCTCCCACCATACGGCACAGTTCCCTCCAGACGCTCAGCAGCACCTTCAGAGCACACACACACACACCACTGCACCACACTAACACACACACACACACACCACTGCACCACACTAGCATAGACACTACTGCATCTCACATAACACACAGCAATGTTCCACACTAACACACACACACACACCACTGCACCACACTAGCATAGACACTACTGCATCTCACATAACACACAGCAATGTTCCACACTAACACACACACACACACACACACACACCACAGTATCACACATAACACACACTACTGCACCACACTAGCATAGACACTACTGCATCTCACATAACACACAGCAATGTTCCACACTAACACACACACACACACACACACACACACACACACACACACACCACAGTATCACACACAACACACACTACTGCACCACACTAGCATAGACACTACTGCATCTCACATAACACACACCAATGTTCCACACTAACACACACACACACACACACACCACAGTATCACACATAACACACACTAGCATAGACACTACTGCATCTCACATAATACACACCAGTGTTGTGCCAGTTCACAGCTTTTCTGAACTAGTTCAATTTCAGTTCATACATGCTCAAAGTTCACAATTTTAATTCTGAACTAGTTCAAAGTTCAGTTCATTTGACTTTTTTCGTGAGATATTTAAATAAATACTTTTTTTCACTAGAAATCACTATACGTTCTTTGAAGCTGCTCATTAGACATTTGCTCATGACACTGCAATTGTGGGTTTCTTACCAGGTGATGAAACTTGCAGCAGTACAGACAAGGTAGACCAGTTCTATACTTAGTGCAATGAAATCCAGCCCTCCGCGCTCTCGTCGTTGCCTGCTACGCGGCGTTGCTATGCCTACCCCGCTCTGCTGCAATTCATCACGGGTAACGTTGTGCGGAAGCCAGTATGCTATTCAACTATTCTCAGCCGGACACTACGTTGCCCGCAATGCATTGCGCACACAATGTCAAAATCATTTCTGTCTGGTGATACATGATTTAAGCGGCACCAGCGAGAATACAGGAGGGAGGAACTTTTTCTCGTTGCGTTTCAAAAGAGAAAACAGATGTCACTCAGTTTTCAATGGAAAACAAATTCCAACGTTCATTTACAGTGATGTCTGCCGTTCATGACACATAATGTGAACTAATTCACGTTCAAGTTCTTTATTAAAAAAATGTGTTGCGTTCAGTTCAACGTTCACGAAAAAATTAGCGTGTTCAATGAACGCGTTCTTTTGAACTCGTTCACGCACAACACTGATACACACCAATGTTCCACACTAACACACACACACACACACACACACACACACACACACACACAAACACACACACACACTGCTGTACCTCACATAACCACACTAGCACACACACCACAGTATCCCATGTAACACACACCACTGTTTCACACTAACACAGACACTACCTCACATAACACACACCACTGCATCACACTAACACAGACACCACAGCATCTTTCATAACACACACACTGCTGTGCAACTGTAGCGTAGTTGGAAACGGTGTCTTTTGAACACGCACAACATGTGTAACCAGCCGTAATGTTTCTGCTACGCGACACAGCCCTGTCGCAACAAATACAATGTCCTCTGTAACTACATGGTTCAAATCTCTCACTGCTCTCTGCACACAACATGTCGAAGCTCTTTTTCTCTTCGTCGCAAGGTAGCGCTTACGTTTCACGTATAGTCTAAACAGCACTTGCCCTCATCGTAACACAGACAAACAGGAAGCCAAAACACCATCTACACTCCACACAGGACCCGTTGAAACAAACAACAGCAGCTGCACCAGCCACAACAACAACATCCAATAACTCATCCTCCTAGTTTTCACTTTCTCCTCAACTTTAAAGACCTCATTCTCAATAATGGGACTTCACTGCTCAAGGATGGCACCATCTGGTGTGCGGAATCACTTTATGGGGAAAGATTGCCAGTCCTATTACCTGCCACCCTATGCTCCGAGTGCCATTAGGCTGAAGACCTGATATGCTAGCTAAATCTTTGCAACCGGGCCATATTTCTTACTTTTAAAAAGCCTTTTACTGTAAAAGCATCTGTAGCTATGGGTCACAAGCTGTATGCTCTCTGCCAGTATGATGAAGGGGTTTAATCTCAGGGGAGTATTGATGGACAGCGTATAACTTTGCTGGATCGTTACCTAACAACTCTGGTGACTGGGAATTTTCATGAGAGTTATTGAGAGTATAACGCCCTTTTAACAGCGGAACTTGCTTGTATTCCTTCTGTAGTGGGAATGAAAGTGAGTCACGTTGTTCTGTGGTTAACCTTTATTTGTCTTTGTTTTCTCTCTCTCCCTTACTCTCTCACTCTCTTTTGCGATCTCTCTCTCGCCTTTTCTCTCTCTCTCTCTCTCTCTCTCTCTCTCTCTCGCTGTCTCTCTCTCTCTCTCTGTCTCTCTCTCTCTCTCTCTCTCTCTCTGTCTCTCTCTGTGTCTCTCTCTAGTTCCCCCTAACCTGACAGTCCCGCGGGGGAAGTCTCCGCTGGTGACGCAGGAAGGGGACACGGTGGAGCTGCAGTGCCTGGTGTCGGGCAAGCCCAAGCCCATCATCCTGTGGTCACGCGCCGACAAGGAGGCGCCCATGCCCGACGGCAGCCTGCAGGTGGAGAGCTATGATGGGGTACTGCGCGTTGTTAACGTGTCGCGCGAGATGAGCGGGCAGTACCGCTGCCAGACCAGCCAGTACAACGGCTTCAACGTCAAGCCCAGGGAGGCCATCGTGGAGCTCATTGTGCAATGTAAGTGTGATAATGGTGTGTGTGTGTGTGTCCTCACCAGAGGACTGAAAGATGTGTCCAACAACATGAGCGCTGGCGGCAGCTAGTATCACTCCAACATCCAGGACACTCTTGCCCCACCTGTGGATGAGTGTGTGGCTCATGCATTGGCCTCCATAGCTACACACTGTATCACCAGGCTGACTGCGTTGAACCCTCCACCCTACCCACTCCCTGGAGCAAGCGTCATCATTGGATACGATGGACAGCTAAGAGAATGTGTTAATGTATGTGTGGTTATTAAGTGTGCTTGCAAAGCAGCACACTTATTGTTCTTAAGTTTTATTATTATTTTTCCCGTCTCCCTAATTGTTTGTCAGCTCTATTCAATTTCAATTTCAATTTATTGTGCTTATATAGCGCCAAAACATTACACATGTATCATGGCGCTTTACAGAATGTAGGCAATCAGAGAAAAAGAAAAGAGGGAGAAAAGAAAAGGAAGAAAGAAAGAAGGAAGGAAGGAAGGCCCATGGGTAACAGGGGCGAGGAAAAACTCCCTAGAATTGGAGATACATATAGGAAGAAACCTCGAGCAGATCCACGACTCAAGGGCCTGACCCATCTGCCTAGGGTCAATACGGATAGTAAGGTCTATAAACAATGACAAATGCATATGACAGTCAGGTGTGGAGAGAAGGACATGGTGTTTAAAGCACCTGAGGTGAAGGTTACAGAAGGTGGGATGATTACGTGTCGGTATGAAAAAGCATAATCATGATTTAGTGAGAGAAAGTGCAATAGTCCGGCGTCGGAATTGTCCAGGAAAGAAAGTTGTGATGGGGCCAGTGGTGGGTCAGCAGACAGGCCAGAATCCGGGCAGAGTTGTCATAGGCAGGTGATGGGGCTGTACGGGCCAGGAATCCAGGTAGGGGGACAGTAATACAGCAGTCAAGGATGGGACTTCAGGTGGGATGGGTAAGAGGAAGGCCAGGCTCAGTAGTGATCAGTAGTGCTATATATTGTTACAGTAAATCATAGTGAGAATGGGCAAGAGAGGGAGAGTTGAGAGAAAGAGGGTAGGAGAGAGAGGAGAGGGGAGGGGGTTCTACGGCATGGCACATGAGAAATCCATGACAGCACTATGCTATAGCAGCATAACTAAGGCATGGTGAGGGGTAGTCAACACCAGCGCAGGTATGGTCAGTGACCACCATCTCACACGCGACTGGGGTGCCAGTCACACGAGGACTCAGCAGGGTGGTCCATTCCAAAATCCCTGAGATGGGTGAAGTTCCACACCGCACCATACCTAACTATGGGAGGCAGTAAAGAGGTATGTTTTAAGTCTAGACTTAAAAATAGGGAGGGTGTCTGCTAATCGAATTGAGGAGGGTAGATTATTCCAGAGGAGGGGTGCGCGATAGCTAAAAGCTCTGCCACCTACTGTCGTTTTTGAGATTCTTGGAATTACAAGAAGGCCAGTATTCTGTGATCGTAACGGTCTGGGTGGGTTATATGAGACTAGGAGATCTTTAATATATTCTGGTGCCTGGCCATTAATGGCTTTGTACGTTAGAAGTAATACTTTGAAGTCAATGCGACTTTTAACAGGCAGCCAATGTAGAGATGCCAGGATAGGGGAATTATGTTCATATTTTTTAGTTCTAGTGAGTGTGCGAGCAGCTGCATTTTGTATAAGCTGTAAGCTCTTTAGACAGGTGTTATTGCAGCCAGCATACAAAGCGTTGCAATAATCAATCCTTGAGGTTACAAAAGCACGGATTAATTTTTCAGTGTCTGGTAAGGATAAGGGCTTCCTTATCTTTGAAATGTTCCTTAAGTGATATAATGAAGTTTTGGTAATCTGTTTTATGTGATTACTTAGTGATAGGTCTTGGTCAATTGTAACTCCTACATTTTTAACACTTGTGGATAAGGATAGTCGAAGATCAGTAAATGTAGCCTGCGATGAGGATAGGATGTCCCTCATCTTTTTAGGACCTACAACCATGAGTTTTATCGGAGTTCAAAAGCAGGAAATTATTTGTCATCCATGTCTTTATATCTCTTATACATGTGTCAAGTTTGGCTAACAGAGTTAATTCGTCAGGTTTTACGGAGAGGTATAGTTGTGTATCGTCTGCATTAGAATGAAATTTAATGCCATGTTTCCTAATTTCAGAGCCTAGGGGAAGCATATAGAGAGAAAATAACAGGGGCCCTAGTACTGAGCCTTGAGGCACCCCATATTTTACTATAGTCTGGATAGACGGTTTATTGTGGACTTGTACAAATTGTCTGCGCTTAGAAAGGTATGATCTAAACCAAGCGAGTGCTGAGTCTTTAATGCCTATCAAATGTTCAAGCCTGTGAAGTAGTATGTCATGGGCTATGGTGTCGAAGGCAGCACTGAGGTCCAGGAGGACTAAAATTGATATATGTCCATTATCGGCAGCAATGAGGAGGTCATTAAAAACTTTAACTAAGGCTGATTCAGTACTGTGGTGAGCTTTGAAACCAGACTGATATAATTCTTCGATTTTATTCATATGTAAAAAGGCACTAATTTGTTTGGACACTATTTTTTCTAGTATTTTCGACAGAAAAGGGAGATTAGATAAGTCGTTACTGTTTAGGCATATAGGGATAGATTTGGTTACTTCAGTGTGGCTCTTCGTCAGGCGGGAAATTGTGGTAAAGAGGAATTTTGTATTATTTTTGTTTTCTTCGATCAGCAAGGAATAGTAGGTTGACTTAGCCTCGTTGAGTGCTTTTTTGTAGGTGATAAGGCTATCTTTCCATGCTTGGCGGAAGACTTCCAATTTAGTAGTACGCCATTTTTGTTCAAGTTTGCGCGCTGCTTGTTTGAGGGTTTTTGTCTGTGTGGTGTACCATGGAGCACGCCTTACTTGTTTCCTTACTCTCTTTTTTAGTGGTGCTACTGAATCAAGGGTTGAGCGTAATGAGTTCATTACATTATCAGTTAACAAGTCAACCTCGGTTGGATTAAGGAAAGGGCCTTCTGATACCACATGGGTCCGGAAGGGGGCAAACGTAAACGAGATTTTTTCTAGAAAGTCTGCATTCATTTTTTCATTTAGGCCGCGGCTATAGTATTCCACTAAATTGGGTACTGCATATTGTAATGTCATTGTAAAAGTAATTAGATGGTGGTCAGTTAAGGTCGGGTGTTGTGGCAGAACTGTTAACTGCTCTATGCTTATGCCGTATGACAAGACTAGATCAATAGTATGGTTATCTCGGTGTGTGGGTGAATTAACATTTTGACAGAACCCAACATGTTCAATTAGGGATTGAATTGCAATTGTGAGACAATCATTCACATTATCCATATGAATATTGAAATCACCCAATATAAGTATTTTTTCAGTTTGGATGGTTAAAGTGGAAAGGAAATCAGAAAATTCTTCTAAGAATTCTGTGTTGGGGCCAGGGGGTCTGTACAATGTGACCACAGATTATTTTTCCAATCTGGGGGTAAAAATGTATGACTAGAACTTCAAAAGATTTAAACTTGTGTGCAAGCTTGGGAGATGTAAGAAGACTAGATTGATAAATTGTAGCTACTCCCCCTCCCCTGCCAGTGTGGCGTGGTACATGATAATTAAGATGAGAGGGAGGTGTAGACTCATTTAATGGAAGGTATTCGTCTGGTTTAAGCCAGGTTTCAGTAAGGCACATAACATCTATATGATTGTCTGTAATAATTTCATTAACCAAGGCAGTTTTATTCGACAGTGATCGAATATTGAGTAAAGCAAATGCAAGTTGCGTTTGTGGAGGAATTTGCCTAGCCGAAGAAGTTTTTATCGTAATAAGATTGCTACGAATAATTCCCCTAGTGGGTCGAATAAGAGTTGACAGTATTGGTACAGACACCCTCTCTATTTGGCTATGTATGCCCTGTATATCCTGTATATCTGGGTGGCTGTTAGGATGGCAGAGATCTGTGTAAGACAATATCTCTGCTGCCTGGACCTCTGGTTCGTCAGGAGCTCTAGAGCCTAGGCCCTTTGAGACAGAGACACCGTTCCAACTTTAAAACGTCTGGTCAGTACCGGTTGCTTGCGAAGATGACGTCAGGTGGGCGTGTCGTTCGTCCGCCATATTGGATTGAACAGAAAGCGAAACTAAATTTTCACAGGTCACAAATTTGGTCTGAACGGCACGAAACTTTAGCTATTTATTGCTGACTAGTACAGTTATTTTCACATTGACGGTATTCAAATTAAATTTTTCATTATTGTTAAATATCATGTTGGGAGAGTATTATTAAAAATGTTACAAGTATGCAAATGCATATGTTTACGGGCATTTAGGTTTTACTGTGTTGTTTTGTTGTAAAGACATGCAAGGCATTCTGGGCCATGTAATGAACAGTGGTCGGCAGCACTCCATATACGTATTAATATGAATAGGTGTTTCTGTAAACCTAGGGACAATAAACAGCTATCTCTGTTACAAAAACGAGCTGGTAATCGCTCATTGAAGAGGGAACTATGATAAAAATATTGTTTTCCTAAAAGCATGGAGTTGACGAAAGAGAAGCAGGAAATGTCACGTTAATGTTAAATAGCCTACATCTGAACGCTAGGTGGCAACGTTGTATTACATTTCACTAAATACGGTGTGAGCTTCACAAGTAAGGAAGGTGCAAATATTATGTAATTTATCATGGGAAATTATTGGAAATGTTATTTCTTGTTTATTCTAATTGCAAACCACACACATCCATTCGTAATCACACGTACACTTTTAATACCTTGAAAAGACTCTCGTTTTGTTTATTTGATGTTGCCTAGCAAAGCAGCCTTCAGAGCAAAAGATTCTAAAACAGAGCTTCAGAGAGACACGTTTTGAGTTCGTGAAAGTACCTAAAATATCGGTTTCCATGTGTATGTGCTGGATGGCGTGCGTCCTTTATGAAAGTAAGTTTTTTATAGAGTTACAGACATAATGAGTCATGTTGTAGTGGTCAACATAAATGTGCCCCTTCTGTTATTAGAATGCTAAGCGGAGAAGCATGCTAAGCAGAGATTTAGTATCATTCATTTCTTGTGTGGCTAGCTATAGGGAGGAGATGTATGTTGCTAATTGGAATTTATGTTGTTTAGCGTAATGCCATGGTCATTTGATATAAGATGCTTGCACTCGTAACTTCGTCATTTGTAACTTTAGGACTGCTATTTAGCACTTTAGCCCTAAAAGTAGCACCTAAGTCTGTGACCGCTTAAAAGAAGTGGCGAGGACTGGTGAGGACTTGGCGAGGCACAACTAAGGGATGCAATAACACCACCAACAACTAAAACTAGCCTACTCATTGTCAACATGTACATTAAATGTAATGTTTCATGTGAATCAAATTAAAATGTTTTATTTGCAAACGTAGGCATAGGCATATGACAGATTAATTTAATAATGCTGCTGTGTGAATCACGGTAAGCGCGAATGAAGTGGCCACTTCTTAATGGGACCCACTGTATGGAAGTGGGCTAAGTAAAATAGAGATTTTTCAAATAAGATAAGGTTAATCAGAATTCTACGATATGCCCGCTTGACAATAGCAGAGATAGAACTGGCCTTTGGCCATAGCAACCATCCATTTAGAACGATTGGCCTTCATAGCAACCAAAGATCAGCTGTGTTGCAATGTGAGGCAAAGTATGAAAGGTGATGAAATATACAGAGACAGGTCAAGAAATATAGTGCAATGTAGACAGTAGTATACAGTTGATTTGCAGACGGTGGTTTAGAGTAATATGAAGTATTCCTTTATTCTGAGATACATCTGAGATAGGCTCCATCAATAGGCTCTCAAAACAACCCCAGGCTCACAAAACAATCCCAAACAGACATAAGGTCTTTATAGAGCAAATCCATATAGATTATTTGTCAAATCAACCAGTAAAACAGAATTAGGGGATGGAATATATAACATTCACACTCATAGCTCATATTTTTAAAATAAATTAGTGAAAAAGTATCCTGACAAACAAGCAGCATTTTAATGCCTTGGTCATATTTCATAATTTCAATTCTTCTCTAGGTTACCTGATAGCCCAGTTTGAGAGGTGCAAGACGCGTGACATTATTTATTTTTGCAGCCAATCACTGCTGTTGTTTTATTTTATTGATTTGATCTTAGTCATAGAAGCTAAATTCGAAGGCAGGCCACAGGTAAAATCCAACAAACCGCATTCACCCCGCAAGCCAATAGTTGAATAGCCCTCTCCTAGAGCTTTAGAGGTATTGCCACTGCTCCAACACTGAAAGGCACTGTTAGAATGCTTGGATCAAGCCAAGTTCAGCATAGCGTATGCCACTGTCTGCTCACGTTGGTGACCGGACCAGGGCAAGCACACTTTCGCAGTTCCCGCCGGAAATGCAGTCTAGTTTATGTCTGTCTGTGTGTGTGTGTGTGTGTGTGTGTGTGTGTGTGTGCGGCTGAGTGTCTGACTGTAAAATGTGGACTTGCTTCCATACATTCTATACTCTGTGGAAATCTGTATGTATGCATGTAGGCATGTACTGTGGGTTTCTGTGTATGTGCGTGTGCGCATATGTGGTTGTGTGTGTGTGTTTGTGCACATGTGTGTGTGTGTGTGTGTATGTGTGCCTGTGTGGTAGTGTGTGTGTGTGTGTGTGTGTGTGTGTGTGTGTGTGTGTGTGTGTGTGTGTGTGTGTGTGCATATGTGGTTGTGTGTGTGTGTTTGTGCACATGTGTGTGTGTGTGTGTTTGTGCACATGTGTGTGTGTGTGTGTGTGTCATACTTTGTAATGTGTCACCCATGAAGTGTCTAATTAGTGTGTGGCAGCCATGGAGCTGAGCACTTCATATTTCCCGGCGAGAAAGTTCGGCAGAGAAAGCCGCGGCATTGGCTTTTCCAAGGGAAATACAGTGTGAAAACGAGAGAGTACAGGGACATCATTAGTTATAATTATCCACAGCCCAGGCGCGCTATGTGTACGGCCGATCCTTTAGCTCCTGCTAATCATTAAGACTGCAGGATTCAATTTGCGTGAGTGCAGAGGTTAATGCAACGTAATGAATTCCGTATTGTCGCTACATGCTAGAGACAGATTGTTTGATTGGCTTTCATGCAGTGACACCCAAATGGCATGCGGAAAAGACATAGAGGGTTGTGTGCTGCTGCTGTTACCACTTGTAAATGCACCTGAGTAGAGTGAGAATAGGGAAGCATGTGTGTGTGTGTGTGTGTGTGTGTGTGTGTGTG
>NC_055975.1:21184980-21187480 GCF_018492685.1 Alosa sapidissima | reverse complement strand
CTTTTCTTTGCATCTTCCGTCAAGGGTTTTCGCTGCTTATTCGCTGGCTCTGCCAGTATATACACGTTTGCAACAATCGCTAGCGTTTCGTTAGCCTGCCTCTGTGCTGGGGATGCAGGATGTAAACTGATCCTGCTTCTCGCGGTGTCTGAGACTTTGTGAGACTAAAGGTCGGCGGGTACGATACACCGAACTTGCAAGCAGGATATTCTTCCTACAGGCAGTAGGGGCGGCGAGAGAGCCTTCATTCGCCCGGTAATTTAACCATATACCGACTTACGAAGATGATTAATTAACATGAAAACATTGCCTGGTGTCCCTTTAAGTACAATAATACATACAATAAGATAATACATAAAACAGCAAAAAACATCTCCTACAGGGGTAGTCAACTTTATTTATAAATACAGAGTTAATGTCAGGCAAAATCATCCAGTTTATGCCCTTTCCATGTCCCTGTTTAAGTTTAATTTCCAATGTTATAACAAGGTTAGTTAATTCCAGCTCTAAAGCACAGGACAACTGAATAAGATACTTAACTGAAATGCAGATTATTTAGAGATGAATTGACACATTCAAATAATAGACACATTCTTCAAAGGTTAAACTCTTCTAACACTATGTAAGAAAGCAATTACATAACAGGTACTTTTTGCCCTTTCTAAAAAATTATGAGAAAAAAACAACAGGGTCCAAGCAACTAAGCTAATGATAATAATAGCCATCCAAATAGACAATTCAGCATTCAATTAAGACATAAGCTAAAACTATAACGTGAGGGAACATAACACAGTGTGAAAAGTCTGATGTTATCAAACCTGATAAGCCAAACAAGGACGACATAAAATGAACACGTCACCAATTAGCCCGCCGTGGCTATCTTGATGCAAACTGATTATGACAGAGAAACAGATAACGAACTTGCCAGGGCGCAGATCGAGAGAGACTTTAATTGAGAGCTCTCAGGTAATTCACTTGAACCCAATTAAAGCACTGGCCTCCTGTAGAGTGTCCACACTGCAGTACCCCCCCCCCCCCCCCCCCCCCCCGACTGACCGACCCATCCAGCACCTCCACCTCAGTGGGGGTTAATTGTGTTCATTGGACAAGAGTGTGTGTCTCGGCAAACTCTTCCTCAGCGGTATTGTGATGAAATGGAACGATTCACGGTTTGTAGTGGATGTGGAAGATGGGGGGAGGGGGTGGGGTGGGGGGGGCGGGGGGGGGTGAGGGTTGAGGAACAGTCAATTGCCTGGTCCCAGGTGGGTGCTGTCACCACAGAGACCTGGTGCCGACAAAGGGATTTCAGCTTCACGAGACATGCTGAGCAGAGTGTGGGGGAGTGGTCACACTGCAAAGGTCAGTTGGCACACTTGTCACTTTTTCACCTGCGTTTGAAAGCTTTGCAGGGGTGAGGTGGCGGCAGGGTATTGGGGGGGGGGGGGGAGATAGAGAAAAAGCGAGGGAATAAGGGTGGAGAGTCACTTGATCATGTATTGTCACTGTGTTCTGGAACACTGCTCTCTATGTTCTGACAAGGCTCTCTCTCCCATCGACACACACACACACACACCACTCTCTCTCCCCCATAGACACACACACACACACACACAGACTCTCTCGCTCGCTCTCTCTGTTATTTTTGCTCTCCCTCCCTCCCACTCCTTCTCTCTATCTCTCTCTCCCACTCTTTCTTGCCATGTCTCACTGTCTTGATCTCCAGTCCGATGATTCTGTCTCACTACAGCATGACATTTCTTTTAGCACCGTAACTGATGTCCTTAGCAAAGCACCAAATGGCCACAGCCTGATGTGTCTGAAAATGTTCTATTCTGGGGGAAAAAAGCTTGCAGTGAAATTCAAAGCCACCCCCCCCCCCCCCCTCCCCACAAGATTTAATGAGAAGGAGAGCGCACATGATGTCAAAGGATCAAAAGAATGTTCAATAATTCTTTAATCAGTTCGAGGCAACATGATCGCTCACGTTGGAGGTATCAAGAGTGCCAAAAAAGGTGATGCCCCCCCTCTGCCATGTTAGATTTTCTGACATGCCATCTGTTCTGTGGAAAATAGCCTTCTCTTAAAACTGTTATATCTTACTTTAATGTGTGGCATACTGATTAGTTGACATAGAATCATAACTAGCCAAGGCAAGAATGTATTGGCTAATTAAACTACTGTAAACCTACAGTATAGGTTAGTGATAGTGAATGATACAATAGCTCACATAGACGTCTGAGGAGACACAAAAGTCTGTCCATCTTGGGTTTGCATTCGGGGGAATGATTTAATTCTTTAAACTACAACTTCTCTAGAAGGCCACGATTGCAGTCCCCTCAATTTACAAAGACTGCAGTGATTGATAATGGCGGATCTCTCTACTTACAGTACTGAAACGAATACCGTCGTGCTCATAAGCATGATCTCTCTACAGACTATAGGCTTCTGGCCTGTCATCTGAGGCAAGGGCTGATGGGAAGTTGGAAGAGCTGGAGGAGGG
>NC_055975.1:21159980-21179980 GCF_018492685.1 Alosa sapidissima | reverse complement strand
TCAGATTCTTTCCCAGGCTTCAGTCCCTAAAGCCTTTTTTATCTTAGCAATGCAGAAACTAATATAGTTCCAAAATTAAGTGAAAAAAATACCAAAATAACACCAGCCCTGCACGGGGACCCAGTGCCTCACCGTGAGAACCTGGTGTCACAGTGAGCATTAAGAGGCATATATGGGATGCCTTGACTCTAATTGGCCCCAAAGAAGGATTGCTCCTTCAGGAATACAGAGACGTTCAGTGTGCTTAGCCTCTTTGATTAGCCGAAACACACATAAACCTGAGCATAAAAGCTGATTCCGGTGAATAATAGTCAGGCAAAAAGGAACATTAGCAGTATTAGAATGACTCCCAAGCAGTGTTTCTCCATAGTTTTTTTACATTTATTTATTTAATAATTCTTTTTTTTTAATCAGTTGTCGGTAGTCAGAGTTGACGGCATGTTCCTTCTTGATCTTGCAGCCGGGGGCATCTCTCAGCGCTCCGATGACTCTGGAGTTTTTTGATCTTAAGATTACCAAAATATGTTGAGATAAGCACCCAATGGGACTGCAAGTTCTTTCCCCAATCTTTCTTTCTCTGTCTCTCTCTCTCTCTCTCTCTCTCTCTCTCTCTCTTTCTCTCTCGCTCTTCCTTTCTTTCTTTCTTTTTTTTGCCTCGGCTGTGATTTTCATATTTAATGAGAGATCTGAAAGATTCATGTCCTCCTGCTATTTCACCAATTTTGGTTATGTATTTATTTAATGGCTGGCACTTTTTGATAGCACAGTTCCCATGCCAGTCTGTTTAACTATGTGAGTATAATTTGATAAGTGTGTGATGTGATTATTTCCTAACAGTGTAGCCAGATGACAAAGGGATGCATGGTTTTGCATCAAATCAGTCTTGCATTAGACTGAAATAATAACTGCAAGATCAATGTTTACTTTAATTAGTACTTTAATTACATGACACAGGGATAATTATTGTTGTGAACTTTTAGACCTTCTAAACTGAAGCAAAACTTGTGTATTGTGTTGTGTATTCCATGAAATTTTGTGAAGATTGCTTTGAAGGAACGAGATAGACCCATGTCCTCAGTTCAACCATTTCATAAAACCTTGACATTAAAATGTTTTCAGCATGACACCACGACAGTGACCCACTTTTAACAAAGGAACCTCCTACAACTCAGCAAAGTCAACCCCCCCCCCCCCCCCCCCAACTTTCTAACCCGTTTGTGACTTTCCTCTCTTGATGACCCTGTGTCATTCTCTCTGTCTTTCTCTCTCCGTCCTTCACACAGACCCTCCGGCGGTGGAGCCCATCTACACTGAGATCCGGCAGGGCCTGGGCCGCGCCTTCACGCTGACGTGCCGCGTGCTGCGGGCGCACCCGTCCCGCGTGCTCAAGTACGAGTGGAAGCTGGGCACGCGCCTGCTCACCGTGGGCGACTTCAACCAGCGCGACGAGACCGAGTACCACGTGCGCGCGCTCAACCGCGAGGGCTACGGCGAGTACACCTGCGACATCACCAACGAGGCTGGGGCTGGACGATGCACCTTCCTGGTCACAGGTGAGAGGGCTGGTCTGGGACTGTTTGGAGTGCCTTATTTCAGACAGCATGAAGCAATGACATGATATGTCTAGCCACGATCTGAAGAAGGGCCCAGGCCAAAACATTATCGATTAAATAAAGTATTGATATGGAGTCAGGGTGTGCGGTGCTTCTCAACCTCCTCAAGCACTTTACCAGAAATAAAGGATGGAACTCCGTTATAGTTTTCACACGATTTCACCCGCCATAGCACACTGAAGATGGAGCAATTTAAAAAAAAAAAAGTTTAAAAAATAACTGAGGCCTATCCTTTATTTCCAAAGTTTAATTTTTTGACGCCTAGAAGGATTTAGTTAGCCTAGCCCCGCCCACCTAGATCTTCTTTCAGGGAGATCTTGTCTGGAACTCCATAGTTCATAACCGTTTCCCTCAAACATAAGAAATGTCAGGCCAATCAATGACGAGGGGAACTTATTGTGATAAACAGAAGCAGCAACACCTGCAAATGTCAAAAAATGCAATTGGAAAGATGTAGAAATGTATTTACAGCAAAGGTACACCCACATACATTGTTTCCTGACTGTTGATGCTGTTTATTGTCAGTTTGTAAAATTTAGTCGAAGTAGGAAGTAACGTTAGGAATCTCTGATCAATGTGATTAGTAAGGCTGGACCAATGATTTCAAAGTTAGTGCCTGTTGCGATGCAAGTGTTGCAAATGTTTCCCAATCACCAGAATCTATTCACTTTGTGAATGAGTTTAGATTTTTCCAGGCTAGGATTTAGCACCGTTTTTGACAAAGTTTGCAATATCACAAAACAACTACAATATGTACGGAAAAACTCAGTGGTCAACATTGGTCATAGATTATATGATTATGCAGTATGTTGATATAAATTAGTTTCCATCACTGTGTTCACAGTATCATGACCTTCTGACCTCAGCATTGATCTTTCTGTTGCCCATTGTTGCTTAATTCATTGAAGCAATTTGCATTCAGCTTGAGGGCCAGTCAATACAGTGTTTAACCAACGGGTCTGATGGGATTGATTGATGCCTCTGTGTGGCTTTCATTGTAGTTGCAGCTGCGTTTAGGAGTCGTTTATTCAGCCTCGGGCCAGGTGTGCATGAGAAAGGGTTTGCCCAACTTTTCTTGTCCAACTTGTTGAAGAATTCAGCATAACGCTTTGGTGAGATTGATCGAGCTGGACTGTATTTAGCTTGGATATGAAGTTAACGTTGCTTTTAGTTGCAACATTGAATTTATTTGGAGTTAAGCACAGTTAAATTTATTAGGGTTCAGTTGTGTTTGGCTTTTGGGTTTGAATTTAATATAGTGTGTGATCTATCAAGCACTATTGAGTAGTCTGAACTGAGATGCACTCTGTATGATGTTTTAAGCCACTTCTAAATTTACAGAGCTTTAATTCCAAGATATAATTGAGTTTATCGAGTGGTTTGCATCATAAAGCCACAGTGTGAAGAGCCAAGCCAGATAACAGCAAGTGTTGATGAGGCCGTCGGGGACAGACCGAGCACTCAGGCTGAACCACATGGCCACTTCCTGTGTCTCGGAACATATCGCCCGCAGTATTTGTAGTTAAGGTCAAGCGAGACAATCACAGCATTCCCACAATGCTGCAATTAGGCTTAACTTCAGAGTCTCGCTGCGTGGTTGATGTGTTGTTTTTGTCACAGTCCAGTTGTTTTTACTTGTCCCTGGCACATATACCGATGCTGTATACCGTCAGCTGTGAAATGTCTTTCAGTCGAATTATCAAATTAGAGCAAATGCCTGTAGGAAACATTGCAGTTCATGTAAGGTTACGTAAACATGATTGCAGTGCCACAGTTTATTATGACATTTTATCCAAGCGACTTTCCCCAAACAATAGAGCCAACAAGAGAGTGATGACAGTTGAAGGTAAATGGTTTCCACCCGGCCATGAAAATCATCTCGGAATGGCATGAGAATGGTATCGATCGCTGGGTCGTGAGTCTTTTAAGGATGCAGTGGCAACGCGTGATTTGTTTGTTTTGACATGCGCTAAGCGCTAACAATGTGGAGCAGGCAACTATCAGTGCATGTTTGCTCAGAGCTGGGTGCCATGTCATCGCCACACGCAACAGGCCCGAATGCGTCAGTGCTCCGAGGAGTAGAAACCCATGACAACACGCAACTGCAGTTACCTCAACGACATGTCATAAAGAGACCACTGGGCCGAGTCAAAGTTGAAACATTGTACAGCATGAATACCTTTTTCCACCAGAAAAAGCACAATACAATAATCAGCTTATTTTGTTTACATTAACTGTTTATTTTCATTATACATGTCTGCTCTGTCTCAGATACAGTGTGCTGCATTCACAAAAAGCTGGCAGTACTGGTAGCCTTTTTTTTTTTTTTTAAAGCATTAGTATGCTTGGGCAATGCTTTGTATATCATATGCATGGCATACTGTCCAAGGCCTCTGGCACTGGGTCTCTGCGGGCAGTCCTGGCACGTAGCTCTGACAGTCAGCCCAGGATGGATAGGATCTCAGGATTCCAGCGCCATCATTGACATGTCATAAAGGTCACCGTCAATGCAGTACTTCCAGCCTTCAAGGGATGTGCCTAGAAAGCCTGGCAGAGCTGGCAACTCTATTATAGCCGTGCCCACTGGCATATGGAAGCACTGCCAGTCTGGACAGCACAGCTTTCCTGTATATTCTAGTAGTCAATTATTGCGTACAATGTGTTTAGCAATGCTACTACTGGTTATGATTTGTCATGTGCTGTTATTGAACTGTTTCATCAATGCTGTTATTGTTATACTATTTATCGATTATTACATATTGTCTTATCTGTACTGATTGTGGAATAAACAGCATATTGACACAATATTTTTTTTAATTTCATGATCTATATAGCAGCTTGTGATCTATTATTGATGATCGATATCTTTTTAATGTACTCAACAGTGGCATCAGTACTGTTAATTGAACTGTTTATTGAATATTATATATTACTTTACATAATTACCTTATATATACAGAGTGTGCTATCAACTACAACATTAATGTATATATGTTATTTTCTGACAATTGGTGGCTTTTAATGAAAATGTCAATGTATTTTTTTTGTTCACATTTTAAAAGTGCAGTGCTTATTTGTTTATACATCATCCGGAATGTTCCATTGTCTCTTCCTCTGGCTTGAATAATTGCAGATGGTCTTAAACAGGCCTGGAGCTCAGATTTCACTCTTTGGAAAGTTAAAGAACAGGCCTGTGAATGGGGGAAGAATGGGTAATTAATTAGACGGGTACAACAGCATTTTAATGAATCTGCTTTTGACCCTGCCTGGTCTGTTCCCATCCCCTGCTCCATTCTTTGTATTCTTGATTTCAGATATCAGTCCACATCCCAGCTTCACATCTTTTTTTTCTCCTTCTCTCCCCCTCTCTCTCTCTCGTCTTAGAATTTTAATTGCACAGTTTTGGTCAAATGCTTCAGGGTGATGTCCTTGTCACTGTCGATAAACACGAGGCTCGCGCAAATCTAATTAACTGCTTTTCATGCAAGCACAAAAAGCAATTGTTTTGCCCGTTGAAAAGACAGAAAACTATACAGTTTGATACATACATTTGATGTCAAAGAAAAGAATGGGGTAAATTGGTAGCAATTGTAGAAGACTTTGAAGGACGTACTCGTGGAAAATGTCTAAAAAAAAAGTTATATTTCATCGCTCTCCTGTTTAGCCCATGTAGCCAGTGTTAGACATGAAATAAAAACACAAATTCTGCTGGTACTGCCCTAGATTCTGTTAGTGGTTCTGAGCGTGGACATTTTGGGATTGGCTGCTTCTCACCTGAACTGGCAAAGCTAGAAATGCCTCGCCTCGTCACCCGGAACAATTGGCTCAGTCGGTCTTCGAGAGAGAGAGAGGCTCGTCTTTGATTCTGTGCCACTCTGTAAGTTGCCCGTGTTGTCGCCCGGTCCTGCCTCGTTGTTTTTTTTTTTTTTTTTTAACTCCTGTGGGATTTCTTTCTTATTTTGGCCTCTCGGGCTATACATCACAGAGAGTTGATGAGCCATTCGTTAGCGATGAACAGTGAGGAGGAGAAGCTCAATATGATCTACCTGCCTCTGATGCTTAGGTTAGATGTTTCGCCACTAATCATATCATTTGCATTGAATTTCCTCTGCTGCTCAGCAAGCATATAGGATTATATCACACACACACATGCACACACACACACACACGCACACGCACACACACACACACACACACACCAACATTGTCTTTTCCCACCGAAAGCCCAGCCAATATAAAACTCACCCATCTGAACAAATACTCTCTCTCAAATACTCTCTCTCTCTCTCTCTCTCTCTCTCTCTCTCTCTCTCTCTCTCTCTCTCTCTCTCTCTCAATCTCTCTCCTCTCTCAGTCTCTCTCCTCTCTCAATCTCATTCTCTCTCAATCTCTCTCCTCCTTTTCTGGTTATATCAATCCCTTTCTCCATCCTACAGTATCTGTTTCTTTCTCCCTTTCCTCTCTTTCTCTTATGCTCTCACTCTCTCTCGCCTTATTTCTCTCTTTATTTCTCTCTCTCTCTCTCTCTCTCTCTCTCTCTCTCTCTCTCTCTCTCTCTCTCTCTCTCTCTCTCTGTCTATGTGAAACACGTGTATGGCCATTATGTTTTAGGGGTCCGAAGATGGATTGTTGGCAGCAAGCACAGCAGACAGTCTGGCTCCGAGGCATTACGTTTTAGATGGCCGTGGCATCACGTGCGTGTGATGCAGACACACTCATGAGTAGGCACAGGGGCACATGAGAGCTAAGGAGAGCAATCACTGGATCTCTCCCTCTCTCTCTCTCTCTCTCTCTCTGTCCGCCACTCTCTCTATCTCGCACGCGCGCGTGGCGGTCATTTTCCCCGACAGGCAGCTTTTGTGTGTATGTGTGTGTGTTTTTTTTTTTTGTTTGGACGGCTTTGTCGGTGATGAAGGTTAAGTCAGGAGTGAATCTCTCGACTGGAGATGTCTGTGTGTGTGTGTGTGTGTGTGTGTGTGTCGCATGGAATGAATATCTTGCGTGTGATGTGTGTGTGTGTGTGTGTGTGTGTGTGTGTGTGGATGTGTGTGTGTGTGTGTGGGTGTGTGTGTGTGTGTGTGTGTGTGTGTGGGTGTGTCGCTGGCGAGTGGCCCCGGTGTCGCCTCGCTGCGCCTGTGACTGCACTGACTGCTTGTTAGGGTGACAGCTGGACTTTGAGATGAAATATTCATGGCAAGTGTGTGTGTGTGTGTGTGTGTGTGTGTGTGTGTGTGTGTGTGTGTGTGTGTTGATTCAGTCTGAGGCAGGATGGACGGCTCTGGTGTTGGCAGTTGTGCTGTTTGATGATGGACAGTGTTTGCCTGCGTCAGCTGATGAAGTTCCACGCAGATAGATGCAATCACTCCCTCACACACATATTTGCATTATTCAAACACACACACACACTCACGCACACTAATACACACAGACACATGCAAACAAACATGCTTACAGCTACGCGTGTTTTACACACGACAGGCATCCTCAAGGTCTGCCAAGCTACCTCCGTCAAGCTACCGGTCACGGGGAAAGGCATGCCTCACCCCCTCCAATCTGCTTGATGCCCACATGCTTTCTGATTAGCAGCGCTGAGTGACGTGTGTCTAGCTTGCTGCCATGGTTGCTCTTGAGCACGCTCTGCTTTAATCACTTGATTTATGCAAGTAGTAGAACCATTCTCTGTCCCCCAGGGCCCTTCAAATAGAACCCAACACCCCCCACGTGTTGAAATATTTCTAACTGGAACCAAACTACAGTAAGACATGTCAGACTTTGTGACAAGCCTCATTATCATGACTGTTATAACACTATTCACATTTAAAACTGGTCGGTCTGGACAATAAAAGTAGGACACCATAACCAAATATCTGTCCTCTAATGTAGTACTATCCTAATATATAATATTGGAGTTCTGATATAGACATACTTCCTTTTGGCACAGAAAAAAAAGAGCATTCAACCCAGCGAGCCTTGAGAATGGGTCTCCATGGTGGTCAACCCCTGTGCCCTAAACCACATCACCAATGAGCCAGGCTTGTTGCCATGGCAGTCCGATCCTCATTCTCCACTGTAGTCACTGCAGTCTGTCTCTTTCAGTCAATCAGACCCTACACCGTAATGTGATTATTAAAGTGTACATGTGTGAGATCAGGGGTTCTGCACTGCAGAGCCGCTGATGAGAGACACACACACACACACACACACACACACACACAGAGTGGGTTTGGGGGATTTCCTGGTTTGAGTGGCCCTTGCCAGGCAGCATTATATGATTTAGAGGCGTGCTCCAACAACAGTTGGCCAATTCCAAAGCAATTTAGCTTTGGACAGGAGAGCACGGGGTGGGCAATCTTATCATTATTAAAGGCCCATCGTTTGGCTGGAGGGATTTCACCTCAGCTACTAGCGACCAGGTCGCCCCCAATGGTGCGGCTGATTCCACTCTTTTAATCAGCAGATAGCAGTCTTTAAATGATCGATTAGCAGTGTGAGCGCTGTTCACGCGGCGTTCGCTCTCATTCCCCATCGGAATGAGAAGCTGTGGCCGTGTCAGTGGCGGCAGCGACAGGCGGGTTGGAGGAGATTGCCCCATTGGTGCTCGGGTGATCAGCAAGCCTGACGAGACATGATTGCCTGGGCACCTAGCCCCCCAACCCCCCACCCCCCCCCCCCCCCCCACCCCCCCCCCCCCCCAACACACACACACACCCCACACACACACACACCACACACACACAAACACACCATCCCCACTCCCTCTGTCCCCGACCCTTTGAGACGTAGTCATCTGCAGGGGTAGCGTGCGTGATAGGCCTACAGGAGCAGCATGGTGCCCCAGCCCTGGGTAAATGTGCCCCCTATCCTATGGAGCTCTATGGCTTTATCTGGCAGCTTTAAGCAGAGTGAACGACCCATTAGCTGTTCCTGTAGATTCCTCCTGTTAATAGGCGGCCACTAAACCAGTCACAGGTGACAGGATTAATCTGCAGGCTGCACACATCAGCACAATTGCCTTCATCTCTCTGGCTCACCCTCTTCCTCGGCACATCTTTATATTATCTACATACTTCTGTTTGTTTCTGTGTAGCTATATATCTATCTCTCTGTACATATATCTCCTATTGTATTACATATATGTGGATAGGAATATGTATGCACATCTGCATGAGGCTTAAGCATAAGTCTTTTTATTCTGTTCTCTATAGATGCTCTCATTCTCTCTCACTGCGTCTGCTTTCCCCCTTTAGTTCCTTCCTTTCCTTTCTCTCTCTCTCCCTCTCTCTCTCTCTCTGTCTCTCTCTCTTACTCTGTCCATTTCTGTACTCTGCGTCTCCAACCTGTATCCCCTCCACCTCTCCCCTTCTCTGTCCTCCTCCTCCTCCCCAACCTTGATACGCCACTCAGGCTGGCACTTATTCACATGTGGACAGGCCAATTGTACATTTCTCCTCTCTTGCCGCCTGCACAGTGGTAACACCCCCCACCCCCCACCCCAGCCCCCCGCACCTTTCAATCAAGCACACACACACACACACACACACATACATACACACACACACACACACACACACACACACACACACACACACACACACACACACACACTCAGACACACACACAATCACGCACACACAATCATGCACACACACACACACACACACACACACACACACACACACACACACACACACTCAGACACACACACAATCACGCACACACAATCATGCACACGCACACACCCACAGTCACACACATGCACACACTCTTGCACACACATGCGTCTCCCTAGCCACTGTGGCATATGAGCTACAGTCTCCTGGTGATGGAGGCGTATTCTCATGTTTATGTCGGCACACACACATTATCCAGCTTGCCTTTCACTGCTAATGAGCATTTTAAAAGGCTTCCATCTTGTTGTTTTCCCTTCAGCCTCAGCAACCACAAGTTTTTTTTTTTTTTCCTTTCACTTTGACGAGGAATGGACAGCCTTTCGGGGCTAAGCTGTTTTTTTTCTCTGTCTCCACTTTCATTTGCTGTCAACTCCCAAGTTCAATGACGAGACCTCTTTAGATGCTTGTTTTGTGTCCATGTTTCCTTTGAACTGCCGTTAAAGATGGGTCTTTTCAGCTATTTAAATATATATTTATCCTCCTCTTCCTCCTCCTTCCTCGCTCATGCTCACCAAGTGACTTTTCTTTTAATCACATTCTCCAAAGCTCTCCAGTGTGTCTCTTCAATTACTCAGCTGTTTGACCTCTGACCTCCGAACGCTCCGAACGCTCGCCATCAGAATATCAGCTACTGTAATTTCCTAAGGCCCTTTAAAAAGGGCCTCATAAACACTTTCAACCCTGTAATCAAACAGCCAATGTGACAATGCTTTTTAGCGCGGACAGCGAGAAACTCATTTGTGCACACGGCATAAACAAGGTTCGCTCCGACAAATGGGACACTTCAGTGTGGGGGGGGGAAAGCTGTCATGAATCACAGGATGCTTATTAGCAATTCATGCTAAAATAATACGAGTTCATCCAGGTGTCAGCACAGAAATGAGGCACCTGACAACTCTAATCAAAACTCCCTTGATATGTTGAAATATTCGCATAACATTTAGCTTTCTGAGTTGTGATTTTTTCATATATTTCATTTGCAGGTAAGGCCTTTCAACCGGAGTTCTACTACGACACCTACGGGGCTCTTTGGCAGAACAGGCCGCGGGTGTATGGCTTCAAGCTCCAGTGGACCCAAATGAACCCGGGCTCAGTGGACCGCATCAAGGCCTACAGACTGGGAATCAAGCAGGTCAGTGAGCGTCCATTTACACTGCAGCGCCTGCGAAGGGAGTTTGCTCTTGTGCATTTTTTTTTGCCTGTTCTTCCCTCCCCGGTATGGTTCAGCAGACCTTTGCATGGCTGGGTTTTTGTATTTCAATTCGGTGACCGATGATGAAGATGAAGTGGGACTGGGAAAATACCCTTTGCTGCACGACTTCACTCCGAGGATTTAAATTCATATCAAATACAGGTTGAATAAAGCGGATCTATCCTACAGAGAGTGCACACTTTTTCAGAAATATTGTGTGTGCAAGTTTACTTTGATTTGCACTCCTGGTACCTGCCATTGTGTCACCCAGGAAACATTTTCTTAGATGCATCATTGCAATAACCATAGAGCACTCTTTAGAACATAGAATTGCAGCAGCAATCATATTTTCTCACGGGGCGAGGTATTTCCTCCACTTTCCATAGGCACACCAGATGGTGCTCCATGTTACCTTACCAATACAGCAATTACAGTGTCTCCCATAAATAAAATAATAGGGCTAATCTTAGGTACTCAATGCGCATCTGCTCGCTTTCAGGCAAAAACTTTACTTTCCCACTGATTTAAGTGTGCCATACTCTTTCAAGGAAAATCTTCCCTCGGCTCCTTCTGCTGCCTGTGTTGTCTTAGTGCCATGTTCCACACCGGAGCTGTCTTGCCCACGGCGTCTATTGGATAAATCCTGGGCTACTGTAGCAGAAACCTGATTTGTGAGATTGTCTCCGAGCAGCAATTTTAAGAGCCGGTTCCTCGTACCTGGAGCACAGAGTGTATGGAGGTCTTCATAACGTGATGTGAAGCTACAATATCTATAACTGAGTCTGCTGTGGTGCTTATTAGATTGCCAGCCTTCTGCAGCCACTTTGCAGGACAGTGGTGAAAAGCTGAGCTCTGTGCGATAGGTTGATAGAGTTAGTAGTCGAGATGTATTTATTGTTTTTTTGTGTGTGTGCTTTCCTTGGGCCCCGGAAGTCAAGTCAGTACTGCCAGGCAACTGCTGTTGGAGAGACGGTTTGGGCTCTTGCCAACTCATTCCAGCCCGTCCAGTTGAAACCAATGAAAATATAAAAACACAAAATTGTCTCCAAATTAGAGCTATGTTGATGTTGAGTTGACACAGATGGATGATTGTTTATTGGGTATGACAAGTCATGACCTTTGTGTGACAATTAACACATTTTTTTTTTAAATCTTAAAAGTAGATTTCACAGTTTATTCTTATTTAGCAGATACACCTGAGTCTCCCGACGCAAAGCTGTTCCCCGTGACAGCATGTCTAATCCCTTTCACAGCCAATCACAAAACACATGCCGCAAACAAAATGGCTACCGGAGGTATATTTAGCCGTGTTTTGTCGGTGCACGCTGCGTTCCCAAACAGCAGCTGGGGCCGCAGAACTGTCAGGCTTCACGGGAGAAGGGGGGGGGGGGGGTCACATGGAGAAGCCCGCTGATGCTCTTCAAACGCTCTCACCTCCGCGGCGGGGGGGGCGGGCAAGGTGCGGCGCACAACGCGACGCGACACGGCGGCTCCCTGTCACCCCCGTCCGTCACAGACAAGCGGCGCTCAGCTGGAGCATCGAAGTCGGCGGCCACTTCTAATGACATCACGCAGAGTGATTTATTCCTTGTCAGGTTTGTCATTGGGAGTGGCCGCCCACCGGCGTTTCAAAGTCAACAAGAGCCACAAGTTTTGGCACATGAGAGAATATTCTGGATTTTTTTTCTTTCTTTCTTTTTTTGGACCCATCTCTGTCTCTCTCTCTCACTCACTCACTCACTCAAACATTCACATGCACACACACACACACACACACACACACACACACACACACACACACACACGCAC
Organism: Alosa sapidissima; assembly: GCF_018492685.1. NCBI lineage: Eukaryota > Metazoa > Chordata > Actinopteri > Clupeiformes > Clupeidae > Alosa > Alosa sapidissima. Next base: position 21,167,696 of record NC_055975.1, on the reverse strand, counting down.
GCACGCACACACGCACACACACACATGCACACACACACACAAACACACACACACACATGCACACACATATGCGCACACACACACACACACACACACACACACACACACACACTATTAGTCATCTCAGTAAGGGCAATTAGAAATGCGGCCCTTTTTTGGAGGATAGGGTGTGCGTGTGCTCTTCGTCATCAGTGGTGTGGCGCGCGGCCGTGTTTGCGCTCCATATTTCCACAGGGACAGAGGCGATGGAGGGAGGTGAGCCGAGGCTCGGTGGTGCAGTCGAGCACAGCTCGCCATATAGATTTTCACCAGCTCTCGGGACCCGCAAAGCATTTTCTGTCGAATGGAGGGGTGGGGGGCTGGGAGGAGGAGAAAGAGTGAGTGAGAGGGGGGAGGACGAGTGGAGGTAGATAGGGAGAGAGAGAGAGAGAGAGAGTGAGAGTGAGTGAGGTGTGTCTCGTCTGAAAGCAATGGTGCATGGGGAGTGTTGCGCATTGTGATAAATAATGAAATGAGTTGGTAGACGAAGCCCACGGGTGTTAGTTGAATCCTCTGAAGTATCTCTCACTCTCTTTTTCTCTTTCTCTTTCTCTCTCTCTCTCTCTCCCTGCTGATTTTCAGTCGAATACTAACAGATTTGAAAGGTTTTCAAATCAAACCTTTGTAGTGGTTTGGAGGAAGAAAAAAAAAATAGACAGGCGTGCTCTCCGGCATCCAAACCAAGATTTCTGTCGGTCCATGCAGGGTAAGGGAGAGAGTGCACCATAGCTTTGTAGTTATACAAGCCAGCTTTGTAGTAATCCATAGCATTATCCATACATCCATATATAGGATAGCATGGGCCATACAGGTGCAATGCCACATCAAAAAGCTTCATACAAGAAGTATGGACTTCCTATTCATCCATACCATACAAACAACTATAACATGAGTCATTTTGGAAAATGTTTAACCATGAAGCAAGCTCATAGCATTGAAAAACAAATCCAGTCTTGTTTGAACTGGCTATATATATATTTATTTTGCAATATACATTGCGTAACTAAATTATGCAGGTGTGTTGCAGTGCACAACAAAACCAATTACTGCAATAGCATCCACTGCCAGTTGAGCGCTGTCCTTCTGCTGTGCACATGGCATCGGCCTTCACTCAGATGGTCCGCGCGCGGCCACCGCCACTGCCACCTGGCCCCCTCAACGGCTGGTGTGGCTGTGGATAGTGCGTCCTTCTCCCCTTTGAAGAGGGAACTTCAGTGAGCACACCTGACACCTGCAGACATGCAGCGGAAAGAGAGAGGGTGAGAGAGAGAGGGAGGGAGAGAGAGAGAGAAGGCTGGGAAAACAGGGGGAGAGGGCAGAAAACTAATTAACAGCAGTGCCCAGGGGGAGAGGGCTGCCCAAATAAGATAAGCTTTACGGGAGCAAATCAGGAGGGTGGGTGGGATGGAGCAGAGGTTAGCAGCCCACGTGTGTGTGTTTTGGAAAGTGAGAGAGAGAGAGAGAGAGAGATAGAGAGAGTGAGAAAGGGAGAGTGAGAGAGAAAGAGACAGAGTGTGTGTGTGTGTGTGTGTGTGTGTGTGTGTGTGTGTGTGTGTGTGTGTGTGTGTGTGTTTATATGGTTGTGTATTAGTCATACAGGTTTTTGGGTTGACTCCCTTGTGTTACTGTAATGTCCACATGATGTTTATCCTGTAATGTATATTCTAGTCATACTGTAAACTTCTTGCTTATTTGTGTATGCATGCATATTTGTGCCTTTATACTAAGTATACATGTTCATACATGCTCAGACATGCTTTTGTGTGAGTCTTTTGTATTCATTTGTGTGTTTGTGCATGTGTCTTTGTAATGGAATGGAGTGTGTGTGTGTGTGTGTGTGTGTGTGTGTGTGTGTGTGTGTGTGTGTGTGTGTGAATGTCAGCATCTGTCCCATTTGGCCCAGCCTTGACTCCTCCATTCCAGTCTTGGCTTGTCAGGCGTTGCCTTCTGCCTGTGCTCTCGCCATCAGGAAGCACTCCAACTTTAATGGGTCACATTCTCGCCCGACTCCTTTTCATCCCCTCCCCTCCTCCCCTCCTCTCCTCTCCTCTCCTCTCCTCTCCTGTCCTCTCCTCTCCCCCTCCCTACCTCTCCACCACACAGAGCCCCTGGTGTGGCTGCCATACCCTTTCACTTGTCCGTGCTCCACACAGCGCTCATCCCCCTTTTCCACTCATCTATCATTTGGCTTCAACTGCTTACCTGTCAGTTTGGCCCCTGGCCCCTACTGGGCTGGCGGAAGGTTCTAGTGTGTGGCAGAGTGAGTGATTAGGACAGGGAAGGGGCCGGGGTGGCAGAAGGTTCTAGTGTGTGTAGTGGTGTGAGTGATTAGGGCGGGGGGTTACGCTAGCGGAAGGTTCTAGTGTGTGGTGGTGTGAGTGATTAGGGCGAGGAGGGGGGAGGTTAGGCTGACGGAAGGTTCTAGTGTGTGACGGTGTGATTGATTAGGGCAGGGTGGCGAGCTGCTCAGCTTGTGGTGTATTTAGGGAGCAGAGTGCATTCAGTGGATGTAAAAATGTCTCGTGCTGTGCTCGTCAAAGAGCCGCTAATCTCCGTTCTGTGTGTCAGTCTTTCACTCTATATCTCTCCTCCACAAATGTTTCTAATGTCTTCTGTCACTTCCACTGTGTCTATGTTTTTATTTAACCGTTTAGTTTCTTCTCTACCTCTCTCTCTCTCTCTCTTTCTGCCGTACTTTGTTTTTGTAATGTGTTGGAAACGTTACATTTATATGTATTCATCTGGCAGACACTTTGGTCCAAAGAAACTCTGCAGTGAGGTATTATGCAAAACACGTGGCAGATAAAAACGTAACACATTGAAGAGAGAAATTGCATATTTAAGGCAAGGTACTGAACTTTGGACTGAATTCCGGCTGCATTCAGACATCTGATGCCACTTTAGTCAGACAATGTGGAATAAAAATAGGATTTGACTTAGAGTCCGGGGTTTAGTTTAATACTGAAAGATAGTAGAAAAGTGTTAGTTAACAGTTATCTCCAATGTAGTTGGGAAGGAGAGAATTAATAGATAGTTTACAGATGAGTTATTTAAATGGTCTGAGTGAGAGCTGTGAGGTCAAAGGTCAAATCAACAGAATATCTGTGGAGCTGTAAATCAGATTTTTGCAGTGCACATTAGGTCAAAATCACATTAGGTCAAAATCTCTGTTTTTTTCTGTTTTCTCTGTTTTTTTTTTCTTGCGTGTCTCTGCTACTCTCACCATCACATATTTCCCTACATGAGGTACATAAGCTGAATATTATGGTCTGCCAGTTTGGTGGACATTGATCCGAGGGCGTATGAAGGCAGAGATTTCTACTCCTCTTAGGTAACACTGACTCTGTAGATTTGTAAGGAGTCCCTACATTTGGCATACAGCAGCCTCTCTGCTCAAGCTCCTGGAAAGGAATTCAAGCTGGGCAGAGCACGGCCTTACCCGCCTCGGCTTTTAGTGACCCCCGTCCATTTTTGGCCGAGCTGCTAATGAGGAGGAAGTGGGCAGGTGACCTTGCTGCAGGCAGGCAGATGTGAGAGTGTCCAGCAGATTGGTGCGGCCGAGGCTGTAATAAAGAGTGGCAGGGTAGTGGTGTGTGATGGAGGTGCTGGTGGGGTGGAGGACAGCTGTTCGCTGTCCGTGGTGCTTAAGCCGTGTCTCCTCACTCACACAGGTAGAGACAGTGTGTGTGTGTGTGTGTGTATGTGTGTGTGTCTGAGTGTGTGTCTGTGTGTCTTTGTTTCTGTGTGTGTATGTGTGTAAGTGTGTGTGCAAAAGAGAGAGAAAGAGAGTGAAAAAGAGATTGAGATGGAGAGAGAGGAGAAACAGAGACAAGCAGAGTGAGAGAGACAGAGAGAGAGAGAAACGAGATGTGAAAAAAGGAGTGGAAAGAGAGACAGTCTCAGTCAGAGAGAGGGCAGGAAGAAAGGCAGAAACCCGAAACATGCTTACAAAAAGAGACCGATAAGAGAGAGGTTTGCCAAAGGAAATGCACGTTTATACAGTCACAAAAACAAATTCCGACCCTCTGTTTCCCCTCTACAATCAGGTTTCTTGTGCTCCTTGATTAACAGCAGTGCGTGTAGCAATGAGTGGCCTAAATTTCTGTTAGTCACCCAGTCTGAAGCAGGGAGCTGCAATCAGCATGTGCTGATGCCATTGCACACTCGGGAGGCGTCTGAAAAGCAGCTGATTGCCAACAGCGAATCCCTATCATGGAGGAAGTGCTAATAGGCTTCTTTATAGGAAGGCTAATCCAGATGAGTAAAGTTTTACTGTGAGCAATTCAGGAGGATATCAGCAGAGTGTGTGTGTGTGTGTGTATGTGTGTGTGTGTGTGTGTGTGTGTGTGTGTGTGTGTGTGTGTGTGTGTGTGTGTGTGTGTGCATGTGTGTCTGTGATTTAAACACACGCTTGCTGTGCGAATGTGTTTGATGTTTAACCAGTGAAAGATGCTGGTGGTGTAGGCCGGGTAGAGATGTGTGATAAGTTAGATGGAGGTGTGAATGGATGGTGGGGGAAATGACATCATTATCCACATATGGATTTTTTTTTAGCTCTGAGAGATCTAAATATGCCTACAGTAAATAAAGAGATTGAGTGGAAAACTGATGAAAAATATGGTTCTCAGATACCTTTCCGACAATATTGTGACATCAAGATGTTATGGCTGCATGGTGTATTGACTGCAGGTAGTATTGGATCTCTGCCCAATTAACATTTTAAATACAAATTAAGGAGGGGGGAAACTCGCCCTGATGTAATATTTGTGCAATATGCGCTATGTGGGTGTCCTTTATTTTCTCTTCCAACAGACTAATTATCCTGCCCCTTACTCAAACTTTTTAATAACCTCGTTAAAGTTCCTGATGCATTGGTTTTCATAAGCGATATCCCGCTACTCGCTGTGATTAGGCTAAATTTAACAACGATAAAAATCAAAGTAGAATCCCAGGCCCTCACCGACCCAACCACACATGCAGCATCTCACAGCTCAAACAGGAGATGAGGAGTCTGCTGCTTAATCACCACGGGTGCTGCTAATTCCTCGACTATGCATGGCTTTCCTAGGGTCTTCCCCTCTCGGCGAAAGCTCTAGCAAAGCTGGCTATGAGTGCACGATATGTGCCATAGACATTCTCTTTAACTTAATTTATACCGCACGGCGCATTGTCTGGCGCCGAGTTTATGGAAGTTCACATTCATAGATAGGGATACGGCGCCTTTGAATATTTCATGAACAATTCCTCTGTAATTAGGAAAGGGGATTGTAGAGTTCACTTTAAATGGGGATTGAATCTCTTTTAATGATATTGTTTAAACCGCTATCTCAGGGTAACAGACGGCCTTGCAATGGTGTAGAGAGAAAGAGAGGGAGAGAGAGAAAAAGAGAGAAAAAGACAATCTAGCTGAATGTTCTTATTCATTCGATCCAAACTAACTTTGTTTACTCTGATAGGCATGGAGAAAGGCATTGGCAAACAAGAGCGGAGAATCCATGTGATGGAATATTTTGCACTCCCCGCTTTACCAAATGGAATCTATTTAGGGAAAACAAGCAGTTTCTTTTGCCTCTCCTTATCCAATGCAGAGACGTAAACTCTGTCGATAGTTACAGTATGAAGCATTAAGCATGAAAAATTCCCCCAATTGTTCCTCATTGTGTCAAAGCCTACCCCATTGTTTAGCCTTGCCTACGCAATCCAGTTATGAAAAGTAATTGGTTTTTAAAAATGAGCTCATTGGATTGCTGTGCCGGTTGCCCTGTCCAGCTGGCTTGTGCTTTGCCTAGGCATGTGTACACACACACACTCTCACATTCACACACACACACACACAGACACACACACACAGTACATGCTCGGGTTGCTCTGCGTATAGTTTGCCCACAACAAATCGGCCTGGATGGGGCAGAGCTTTGATATGTAACGGCCCGTTGATCACATCCAGCCGATCAGACCTAGATTCGTCTCCTCCAGAGAGAGAGAGAAGACACCGAAGTGTTTTATTTTGCTGTTGCAATGGCGTCGTAACTGTGTCATCATACCGCCCGGCTGTTGCAGCACTGGCAGGGTGGGGCAACGGGTGCTGCTGCTGCTGCTGCTGCTGCTGCTGCTGCTGCTGGTGGTGGTGCTGGTGGTGGTGGTGCTGGTGGTGCTGGTGGTGGTGCTGGTGGTGGTGGTGCTGGTGGTGCTGGTGGTGCTGGTGGTGGTGCTGGTGGTGGTGGTGGCGTGTCTCTTGGCTCGCCTACTTTTGCTGTTGATTTACCCGAATTTGGCGAGTTGCACGCTCAGGGAGCGGAAGTGTGGATGTGTCTGGGAGTGTGTGTGTGTGTGTGTGTGTGTGTGTGTGTGTGTGTCTGTCTGTCTGTCTGTCTGTCTGTCTGTGTGTGTGTGTGTGTGTGTGTGTGTGTATGTGTATGCGTCTCTCTGTCTGTGTGTGTGTGTGTGTGTGTGTGTGTGTGTGGGAGTGTGTGCGTGTGTGTGTGTGTGTGTGTATGTGTGTGTGTGTCTGTCTGTCTGTCTGTCTGTGTGTGTGTGTATGCATCTCTCTGTCTGTGTGTGTGTGTATGTGTATGCGTCTCTCTGTCTGTCTGTGTGTGTGTGTGTGTGTGTGTGTGTGTGTGTGTGTGTGTGTGTGTGTGTGTGTGTGTGTGTGTGTCTGATGGTGTGCATGCGAACAGGGCTCTAAAACACTTGTGGCAAAGCCTGGTTGTGTGGACATCAGTGCCCTATAGCTAGAGTGAGCTCATTCCTGTTTCTTGTGTCATGTCCCACATATCCTCTCCTCTTTTATTCTCTCCATGTTCCCTCCATTCTCCTCTCTTTCATTGACCCCTTATCTTTCTCTTATTTCTGAGGTCCACTTCCCCTCTACTCCTCTCTCTCTCTCTTTCATCTCCTCCACTAGTCTATCATTTAATTTCCTCTCTCCACTAATCCTCTCCTCTGCCCTTCTCCTCTACTCTGTTTTCTTCCTGATCTACCTTTCTTTTTTCCCTCCGTCTCCCTCTCCCTTTACTAGACTCATCTCTCCCCCTCTTTCCCTCCTCAGTCCTCCATTTCATTCCATAAGCCCTCTCTTCTATATTCCTCTCTTCTCTTCTCTTCTCTTCTCCACTCTAATCTCTCCACACCTCCCCTCTCATGCCTCTCCATCTTCCACTCGTCTGCTCTGTACTTTACTTCTGCTCTTCCTAAATTCTCCACTCTAAATTCTCCTCTCCTGTCTCTCTGTTTTCCTTGTCTTCCACTTCTCTCATCACACCTTCCTTTCCTCTCTCTTCTCTCTATATCTTCTGTTCCACTGTAGTAGTGATCATCTCCCTCTCCTCTACTCTCATCCCTCCGTTTTCTCCTCTCTCTTTCTGTCCCATTTCACTGTAGTATTCCTCTCCTCTACTCTCATCCCTCCATCCTCTCTCTCTTTCTGTCCCGTTCCACTGTAGTATTCCTCTCCTCTACTCTCATCCCTCCATCCTCTCTCTCTTTCTGTCCCATTCCACTGTAGTATTCCTCTCCTTTACTCTCATCCCTCCATCCTCTCTCTCTTTCTGTCCCATTCCACTGTAGTATTCCTCTCCTTTACTCTCATCCTTTCATCCTCTCCTCTCTTTATATCCTGTTCCACTGTAGTATTCATCACCCCCCCCCTCCCTCTGTTTACCTCTCCTCCACTCT
>NC_055975.1:21104980-21147480 GCF_018492685.1 Alosa sapidissima | reverse complement strand
CTCACCACTGTCCCTTTCGATCCTGTGTGTAGCCTTTCGGTCCTGTGTAAGTGAAAAGAACACATTTTCCTTTCAGCAGAAAGCACCTGTAGAGAAGATCGTGTGTGCACCTGTGAGATAGGTTGGTCTATCACAAGGAGCTTCGCATAACCTCAGACTCGGATTCATTCAGTCGAAGCCAGACACACACACACACACACACACCCACACACACACGTAAGAGGGTCTCAGTGCTCAGCGCGCTGCCTATTGGGTTGTTTTTTCCCCCTCACTCACACTCACACTCTCCTTTGCTGTCCATGTTTCAGTCTTCTTGCCTCCAGGCTCATACGAAAGCGCCATCTGCAACGGCAGTCTTGTTGTCTTACGAGAACCTCCGACCTCCAAAAGAATGCGCTTTGTTGCTTTGACTTAATATATTTTAATTGGATGTAATAGCCTGGGGTGGGGGGGTGGGGGTGTTCGGGGGGGATGCCATGTTTTGCAGAAAGAAATGAGATTTATTATGCTTGGGGGAAATAAAGGAGCTTTTGTGAATAGATTTTGTTTTGCTTATCTTCCATTGGTTTGGTCTCTTCCCATGTCCGTAATGGATGCTTTAAAATGGGTGGGTAATGGACGATTGGCACCAAAAACTGCCTCTGCAGTTATTGTACAGGGAAAGCTATTTTTATTTGTGCCGTGGGACTTTACAATAAGCGCTGGGGCACTCACTTGTATTGTCAGTGTTTTTTCCCCTTCTCACGACCGCGCTTCCCCTGTCTTCCGCCCGGACATTCTTCTAAGTGCTCTCATTGTGCCGTTTGACTTGGACAGCCGTTCGGCTTGGGCTTAATTGCTTGCTATATTTCAAAAGAGCGTGCAAATACAACCTGGGACAAGGGGCGGAAAGTTGAGTAGTGTTTGTTTGTCACAAAAGGAGTGTGTGTGTGTGTGTGTGTGTGTGTGTGTGTGTGTGTGTGTGTGTGTGGAGGGGGGGGGGGGGGGGTAGCCACTGTAGGCTGACGTTCAGATTCATGGCCCAAGATGAACACTGCCAGGAGGATTGGCAAGCAAAAGAGAGGCGGCAAGACTCTCTCAGTCATTTAGCATCATAGAATAAAGCAGCGGCTCAGCATATAAACTTTACAAATTGCCCCTACGCTGACTCCATTTGGACCGCTTCCATGGTAACTCCATTGACATTCCTCTAAAGATGAAGCATGCAATGATTTGGATGTTGATGATTATTTATGCACAAATAACAGTACTTCATGCTTGGGTTGCTATCGATCAGAGGTCTACGGCTCGTTTAGTGCTTCCCTGAGCTCGCTCTGTGTCCCAGGCCTTAATCACCCGATGCTCGTATTAAATTGGAGGCCAGATTTACTTGCACGTCGTATTTGAGTGTTTTACAAACACACCCCAATTTTCTGTCAATACAATTCAGTCAAACTTACGACAGGAATACAAATCAGTCGCAGGTGGGGTTTTATTCAGAGGGGTCGCTAGTTCATGTCAGATGGTGCTTGATTTGAATTCCAATCCTCTACTCTTGGTGTTATTTTCTTTGCCCCAGATCAGCATGCTTCAGAATTCCTTCCGGTATATTCTCTCCTGAAAATTGAATTCGCGAGGCTGAGGTGGTCTCTGTTCAAACCCTCGGTTCTGACCCGCGGGCCGAAGACAGAGTGACTCGGCCTTGTCCGTTCATTTAGAGCCCGGCGGTTCTGAGTCACGGTGTGTTTGCCGGGCTGCTGTCTTGGCTCCCGTGACTCTTAAACCTTCCATAAATATTGCAGCTATTGCCGGCCTGTCACAGAATAAAAATCAGGGCATTTGCTAGGCCCCAAACAGATCAGGAGGAGTCAATGTGCACCGAGCATTATGCTCTGGGCGCCTGATTCATTTCCATTGTTTAAGCTTAAATATGTCGAGAATGCTTAAGCAAAAAGAATCCCCAGAGGTAAGTGTTTTGTGCATAGATAAATGCACCACTGAGTGGTTTTGTGTAAGTGTGTGTGTGTGTGTGTGTGTGTGCGTGTGTGTGTGTGTGTGTGAGAGAGAGAGTTTTCATGTGTATTTAATGATGTTTACCTAATGCCTTCGCCTCCATGTATCTCTTTCTCTAATTGTGATCTTCTAGGCAGAAAGAGGGAGGGATGGATGGATGGAGAGAGAGTGAAGAGAGAGAGAGAGAGAGAGAGAGAGAGAGAGATTTAGAAAGGGAGCAAGTGAAGGAGAAGGTGGGGGACAATGCATGGGAGCAAGAATGAGAGAGAGAGAGGTGGAGGAGGAATAGAGAAAGAAGGGAAGAGGATGCTGGAGAGAAAGAGAGAGAGGAAGGGAGAGAAAGCAGGGAGCACAGAGAGCCTATCAATTAGAGGGTGCACTAATGCTGCGCATGTTTCCAAATACGCAACATCTGTTTCTCTGAGCACAGGCAGGCCTCTCCTCCTCAGTCAGTCAGTGTGCAAACAGCTGGGTGGTTTACGGGGGAGAGAAGGCTAACCTCACATGCCTAATTGCTTCCTAGAATGCTATATTGGAAAAATGAAAACAAATAGGGAAACAAATGCGTGCCAGCATACTCACACACACACACACACACACACACACACACACACACACACACACACACACACACACACACACACACACACACACATACACACACACATACACATACACACACACACACACATACACATACACACACACACGTATACTCACACACACACACACACACACACACACACAAAGTTTATTGAGCGTTTGATTCATGCATGTAAAATAAATTTAGGCACTTTCAAGTGTGCAAGTGGATATTTAGTTGCATATTATTTGTGGGTCCAAGGAGTATTCAGAGTCGATATGAAATAAATAATAAATTCCCTGTGATATTGATGTGCTTTCTTCCTTCTCTGCTGGCTCATGTTGTCTTTCTCTGGTCAATTCTCCTTTTGCCAAGATTTCTCTGAATCCCTCCATCATCCTCTTCCATCCATATTTGTCTGTCTTTCCTCCCATCTCGCTTTCAAGCTGTTTGGTCGCTGTGTGTGTCGTGCCTAATAACCGCATCGAGGAGCATGCTGCCATCGTGATTTGGGGGTGCTTTTGTCATCCATCCCTCCTCAACATCTGCTGTTTTGTCGTGCATTTGGCCAATTTGGTTTGATCATCAGTGTCATATCATCGTCTATATTATGGCCATCGAGGCTTTGTTGACACACAAGTCAGACAGACAGTGTTATTGTGCGATCTGTCACATGTAGAAACGATCTTGTGTGTCTGTTATGTGTTCATTAGCATCCCTTTTCCTTTTAGTTAATCATTACTAACTGTAGCCTAATGCAAGGAATGGAAAAAGGCACCGTCAAATCTAACAGAGAAAAGGGCCCTCAGAAGATACATCCGTTCTTGTTAATGAATGATTGATTGGATTTGTATGAATATTTCACAGTAAGGAGGTTGGGTGGGCCATCAACCTTTTGGATGAGCCACCACTGACCTGTACCAGATAGAGAGATGTGAATAAAGAAACAGCACCTATCTTACAATGAATATTTCATTGACACATTAAAATTATAATACCACCAGCCACAATATGGCGTCGTTGGGAGCTTCTGGTTATTGGATTCGGGGTCTTGAGACTTTTCAAACACGACATCCATGACTGTCCTCTTTGCAACAAGACTGACTTTTTGTTGTTGTTGTTGTTCAAAGCCATGTCAATAAATAACATGGCTATTGGAGCCATGAGCATAGTTTGTATACCAGTTGATGATGGCAGCCCCATCAGCCCCTCTCCCTGATAAAAGAAAGCAAAACAACAGCGGGCTCTCTGCACTTGTGTTGTCTGTGTCGCCCAAACTTTTTCGGGCCAATTAGTTTATGCTTTATGGCGCCCTCGGCCGAATTGGGATCAATTTCACCCCGGCTCTCTCCCCCCTCACGCCGAATCCACACATCCATTTTTGCCTTTTGCTGGCGGCGCTGAGTCCTGTGAGGGTTCAGCGGCTGCCTGTGGCTGCGGCGAACAGATATGTGGGCTCGTGCTGAATTAATGAAAGATGCAGGTCAATGTGCTTCACCTTCGGCATTGTACTGCGCACTGAGCGCTGCCTCAGAGCGCGCCGCAAAAAAAAAAAAAAAGCCCTCGCTTTTCTTCCTGACTCGACGGGCATCTCGCTCCATTTCTTCCTCACTTTCCTACCTCCACACCTCCCTCTCATGTTCTCTCTCTCTCCCTCTCTCTCTATCTCTCTGTCTCTCTTTATCAGTGATTTCTCTCACGATTCCTCCTCCCTCTTTTGCCCCCGCCCTCGCTCTTTCTTTCTTTCTATCTCTCTCCTCTACCTCTCTACCTCCTCTTTCTCTACCTCTTTCTCTACTTCACTTCCTCCATCTCTTTCACACAAATTCACTCAGTGGTCTCTCCCTCTCTTCTCTACCCCTGTCTTTGCAGAGATATTTTATAGTAGACATTTTCCTCTCTCTTTCTCTCTCCATTTCTCTCTCTTTCTCTCTCTTTCTCCTTAGCTCTGGCTCCCTAATGGTTTAGATGCCCTCTACTCACTCGTTCACATTCAGATTAGACTTGAGGGGGAAACACAGGCTCTCTGATATTTCCTCTCTGGCCTTTGTAATAGTCTAGTAATGGGCCATTGACAATGGCCCTCCCACAGCTTCTGCCACTGTAATGCTAATAATATCTTTTTATTTTCTCTGTCTGTTGTTTGATTCACAGCCCCTGTCAACCCCCACTGGAGTAAGTATGAGTTTTCTCCACACTCCTATTTTATTCTATTGAAATGCTAAACCATTAACTAGACATTTTTTGTATGCATGTCTGCTATTTAGATGATGGGCTGTGTTAACATGCCATCATGCCAAGCTAGATCATGTAGATGGATAATTGCAAGAAGTGCAAATCTGATGTTGACCACTTTAATTGATTGGGTGATTTATGCAGTGAGGAATTATCAATGCAAATGAATCATACTGCTGGGTGGAGTTGGTTATGTTGGCCTGGCTTCTGTTGCAGCGCTGGGAGTCAGACTGTGATTTGTAAGTCATGCATAGTCAAGTGCAACTGTGGAAAACCGGCATAGTTGGTTATCCCACCTGGTATAAGTGTTGGGCAAAATCACTCACTAACAACCTGCCCACCCACAAATCTGCAGTAGCGCTGTATAGAGGCAACCTGTACAGTCCCTAGGTTAATTACTATGTAAAGATCGCATCTGTTAGGGCCGTCTAAAGCAAACAGCTCCATGTCCACAAAGAGAAGCCTTTGCATCTATTTTGAGTTTACGTACCAGAGACAGGTTGGGAAAAATGAGTTTCCTTTTTTTTATGATTTTTTTCCCCCTCCTACTGCCCACTGCCTGCGCCTCCCTCCAGACAAGTTCCACTGCAGCTTCGAGGAGGAGGCCATCTGCATGTTCTCTCAGGACAAGACGGAGGAGTTCGACTGGACCCGGCACAGTGCGGCTACGAGGGACACCAAGTACACCCCCAACACCGGGCCAAGCAGTGACCGCAGCGGCTCCAAACAAGGTATATATATATATAAGTATATATACTTTTTTGATCCCGTGAGGGAAATTTGGTCTCTGCATTTAACCCAATCGGTGAATTAGTGAAACACAAACAGCACACAGTGAACACACAGTGAGGTGAAGCACACACTAATCCCGGCGCAGTGAGCTGCCTGCTTCAACGGCGGCGCTCGGGGAGCAGTGAGGGGTTAGGTGCCTTGCTCAAGGGCACTTCAGCCGCGGCCCACTGGTCGGGGCTCGAACCGGCAACCCTCCGGTTACAAGTCCAGAGTGCTAACTCCGGACTCGGAGCCACTCCGTACCGCTCGGAGCCAAAAGGGCCGATTTTGTATTTCTATTGGAACAGAAAACTCTCTCTCGAAAGTGAGCTGTCTTTGTTGGAGAAGTTGGAAAAAGCTAAATAAACATCAAGCTCTGTTGGAGTGTTCTTTTGATCGGTGAAATGATTTCAGTGATAAATGACTGATTTAAATGATTAAAAATCGGAGTGCATTTTTTAAACATTCAGAGCATACAGTGTGTGTGTGTGTGTGTGTGTGTGTGTGTGTGTGTGTGTGTGTGTGTGTGTGTGTGTGTGTGTGTGCGTCTATATAGTCCCTTCAGGCACCACCTGGCTTGTTGCAGTAGTGTTCAATCACAGCCTGTTGTAATACACTTCTCTATTCCAATCAAGCCCTTTGGTCTGATCACCAAGACCACGTGGGTTTGATTGGGGTTAAGAGAAGCGATGCGATGCGGGGCTATTTATAGACCCACAGGAGGCCCCAGTCTCGGCAGGATGTCCCCTGTCCTACCTGATCCTCACCATCTGCCTACACTTTGACTGACCCCTGTCATGCACTTTTCTAAAATGCGTGTGGGGTTACAAATATTAACAAGCTCTTTTTTTTTTATATAGCCATGTCCTGAATCCATGCCACCCCCCAATCCGTGTGGAAAGCTTACAGGGTGGCATTTGTCTAAATCTGCTTAGTACCAGGTGCCGGGCCACAGATTAAATAAATTCAATTTGTAATTATAGTGCAAAGTAATTGCAGTGGAACTATCCATATCCGCTGTGTGTATTACATTGTGTTTTAATCAGTGCACTGTAAGAGGATGACATTAGTTGATTTGACGGCAGTAAATACATTAAGGCGAGACACGGCAGGTGAAAACATCGTTTTTTCATGCACTGGTCAATTTCCAGATTTTGAGCTAGTATGTTACCTTAGCATGTATTCTATCACACTACTACAACAAAAAAGTCCGATTTACACATTTAGGTGTTTATTTCATTATATTGTGTCTACTCGCGCCTGTATATTTCTCCTAAATTCAGCAAAAGTTAGCATTCTAACCTTGCATGCACTCCCGCGACCGTGGTCCAAAACATAACATGTGTACTACCGTTGGAAAGCTCTGTTTTTCCTGTATCACGCTATGTGATCCATATATGGACACTTCCTTTGTATCAGCAACCAATCGCGAAAGTTCAAAGTTCGAGTCTAGGCTGAGAACGGAATCTCACTGGCTGTCTTTCAAGGCTGTTTTCTCAAAATGAGTTTCCGCTCACACTCTGAGCTCAAAAACTCCACTTAAGAAGCACGTACATACACCAAACTTTCTGGATTTATGCCTAACTATATGTCGAAGATTTCTACAGAGGGGTTTGTTGATATATTATTCCTAGCCTGACTTAGATGACATTTTATGCCTAAAAACATGGAAAAAAGCGATTTTTTAAGGCTAGTGACATAATTTTCTGATTTACAGGATAACAAAAGTAGATATTCATAAATCCCTCTGTAAATGTTTTCCCATCTAATATCTGAACACAATGAAAACATAATTTTGAACTTGGCTGTATCCAATGCTCAGGTTTCGTGCCTTAAAATGTATGCAAATTAGCGCATATTTAATTAGATAATGCATAATTTGCATATGTAAACATTAAATTACAGCAAACTTGTAATACATTGTTTTCTCATATTAATGTAAGTAATCAACTGGGGAAGTTTCATAGTGATATCTGCTTGTTAAAAATGTTACCCTATTCACCTGTAGTGTCTCGCCTTAATTGATTATTTACATAATTAGATCTTTAAGCCATGGCACACATGTGTATGGTTGTTGTGCAAAATTCTGACTAACTCTCTCTGCGCTGACAACAAAACTACTTTATGGGTCAAGACACTACTTTACCCAGTGGCAGATGCACGCAATGGTGGCTGTTTCTCTGCTGTAGTGCGCAATGGGGCTTTCAGAGGAGGCCAATTTGAGTGTGATCTTGAAAGGGCTGTTTTTGAGTGGGCAGGCCGAGATGCTGGGTAGGAAATGCACTGATGGACACATTCAAACTGTAGACACGTCCAAATGCCCAGCAACTCTCCAACTCAGCAGAAGCCTGCACGAGGTTAAGAAGACTCATCAGCACAGGAAGGTCCCAAGAGGAGGATATTGCTCTATCTCTCTCTCGCTCACTCAAAAGACACACACACACACACACACACACACACACACACACACACACTCTCTCTCTCTCTCTCTCTCTCTCTCTCTCACTCACACACACACACACAATG
Organism: Alosa sapidissima; assembly: GCF_018492685.1. Classification (NCBI taxonomy): domain Eukaryota; kingdom Metazoa; phylum Chordata; class Actinopteri; order Clupeiformes; family Clupeidae; genus Alosa; species Alosa sapidissima. The sequence continues at coordinate 21,139,373 of NC_055975.1, read as the reverse complement.
TTGTAAACGTATTTATATTGAATAATAAAAAGAATTTCTGTGAATGGAGTAGTGTAGTTTCAGAAAAATATGTTTTTTTATTACTTTACTCTGGTACAGACTTGTTATAGAAAGTAGAAGAAAAAAGGACAAAAATGTAGAAAGAACCCATTTTCCTCAGGTCCTACTAATTATACAGGCAGGAGGGGATCGACTTGTTTGCAGCAAAGCTCTAGCCCTGCCTGACAAATATCTTGGACAACAACAAGCGAACCTGCAGGAACAAAAAGCGATATTCATGCACACAGTAAACTAAACTCTAAAAATGGCAACAGATAAAAAAAAAAAAAAAACATTTTGGAGAATAATAGAGTCTCGAGATCATTACTGAAACTGTAATTATGAGGTGCTTGACCTGCCATTTTCATGGCTAGTCCATTTCCCCACTTTTAAAAGAGATATTTCCATTTGTCTGATTGCTGTGTTCTGTCTCTTCTTGTGGTTAATCCCATTTCTCATTCCCTTTGCACTACCACTACATTTGGAGTGCAGTGCGGTGCGGTGCCCTACACTGGGTATTACCCCTTCGGAATTGAGTCACACAGGGTATGGGTTGAAATTTTTACCTAGGGAATGGGACAACTTCAGTTCTCTTCTGGCAACATTTGGAGGATAGATCAAAGACAGATGAATTTATTGACAGAAAGCATAGCTTCTTTAGTAACAAGAGTTAGCTCCATTTCAGAGTAAACTAAAGACAACACTTTATTACACATAACAAACAGCAATGAATACACTGACTAGAAAATTGTATCTCTTTCCAACAGTTTACACATGAGCTATTTCGCCGCCCCCCCTCACCCCCCCCCCCCCCCCCCCCCCCTTTCCCTGCACAGTCTGACAGATCAGCTCAGAAGTGCAGAACATTTACCACTGGATTCAAGCCCAACGTTAGGCTTCCTATCATTCACAAATCATAATTTGCACATTCGATTGACATTGTAAATAGCAATTTCCCTATAACAAACTAATTAGCCTCCATATTAATGTACCTATATTGTACCTGTATTCACCACGGGGGCAGCCGTGGCCTACTGGTTAGCGCTTCGGACTTGTAACCGGAGGGCTGCCGGTTCGAACCCCAACCGGTAGGCCACGGCTGAAGTGCCCTTGAGCGAGGCACCTAACCCCTCACTGCTCCCTGAGCACCGCTGTTGTTGCAGGCAGCTCACTGTGCCGGGATGCTTGTGTGCAGTGTGTTTCACTAATTCACGGATTGGGATAAATGCAGAGACCAAATTTCCCTCACGGGATCAAAAGAGTATATATACTTATACCTAAATTAAGATAATATTCTAATACATTACATATTTTGCACATGATTATTGTTAAGATATACAGTAGCCTACTAAAAAGTTTGGGTATCTGGCACTTCCTGTTTCACTGTTTGCCAAGCTTTCTGATCATTTTGTCTACCCCTTTGAATCTAGTTAGCATCCCAAAATGCTCCATATGGTATTTGGAGGGATAGATCACACTACCCATTGATCTCCAAAAGACATGCTGCCAATACATGGGACAATGTAAACATGGAGGAGTAGGGCAATGAGGTAGGGGGAAGGAGTAGTATTGGAGTGTACTGGAGTGAAACTCATTGATATCATCTCCTACCAAGAGTGGTTGAACTTGAATATGTCCTCAAATTCCCTTCTGAGTTCCTTATATCAGAATAAATATGAATAAACATGTATCACAGACTCTTTTTTTGAGAGGCAGATGTTGACTCTCAAACCCACTCTCTCCCTTTTCCCTTCATAATGGAGAGTGATGAAGACTAGCACGGAAGGGCGGAATGCTAATGAATTTTCACCAAGGCGTAATGCTTTCAGCTTCCAGGGCACCACCAGGCGTGATTCACTGCTGCCACGGTGGCTGACAATAGATGGGTTTCCTCCCGATCTGACGCGTTACAGCAATCCTTAAAGATGTTTCCAGCAGTTTGTTAGCCAGACTTGCACAAACACTGTTCTTTGTTTCCCCTCAAGTGTCAGGAGTGATAGACACGGCAGGTTGTGTTTCCCTGATGGCACACAAACATGGTTTGCTGATGGAGGCTATCGATAGGGTGTCTATCGAAGGAGTGCAATCCAGGGCAGTTTAGATTGATTTTAGGTTTATTTATTTTTTTAGGTGTCTGTTTTTAACTTGCGGTGAAAATAATATTGACGACTCAAGGGCCTAATGGATCACTAACCCTCTCACCTCATCTTGATGAGTCAGATACAATATAGCACCTTTGCGCCAGCGAATATTGTTTTATTAAAAAAATCCATTAAGTGACATTTTGAGCTGAGCGAAGTGGTCTCCAGTTCTGAATAATACCCTTAAGACCAAGTGTATTATCTCAGTTACATTGTTAGATGTTTTTCCCTTGTTCATACTCAAGTGTTAGTAGCCAGGTGGTCCAAATGATGAGCATAAAGTGACTACACTTAGAAAAAAATAATGATTTAAGAACTAAAATGTAAGAGGTACAGTCAGTCAGTCAACAGAAAATGTCAATTCTCTTACGGCTAAAAGACAGAAAAATATCCATTTGTTAGATTTAATCATAGGTTGCTACCACTGGAATCATTCGTGTATATGTGTTTAGAACCGGTTTGTTAACTTTGTGTGAGTGTAGGCAAGTAGAAGATGCTATGAAGCATTTCATCAGAGGATAACCCAGACACATCCTGGTCTAAATATTTTATTCCTCTTGACAATCTAAACTAGTATCTGGTTTGGGTAAACCAGACTCTTCTGGACCTTAAATGTGGGATTGAAGGGGCAGTGTAAAGTAGGTTCTGAAGTCCTCTCTCTCTTCCTCGCCTCGGTCTCCCGTTGGCGTGTGCTGTAATTTCTCATTCCTGTCGGCACGGCCCTGGTTCCTCCGCGTCTCTGTAGAGTCACTCAGGAGTGTGTCAGTGCTGATGGACAGATCTATGGCGCTGCAGAGGACGAGCCCTGCACTCTGGCCTCCACTCCGATCCTCTCCACAGGAATGTGGAATCGGAAAGAGCCTACGAGAGTCTGCCACTATGTGAGATGGGTATAGGGAAAAAAGATAGACAGGGATGGAGGAAAAAAGAGAAAAAGATGTAAAGAAAGAGAGAGAGAGAGAGAGAGAGAGAGAGACTCATCTGTTGTCCATCCACTAGCTCATTAAAATATACAGAAACATCCATAAAAATAAACAAATTAATCGGCAGATCTCCTCAAGGGACACATTTGTTTGTGTTGGGGGGCATGTGTAGTGATTGCTAATGTCATAAATTATGCATCATTCTCTACACTGAAGCGGCTGGGAAAAACACACACATGGAGTGAGTGTGTTTGATCACATATCCCGGAGATATCGTTGTTCAATTTGAAATCCTCCCCTTGATGGACGTAATGATGTTTTCCAAATAGCCGCCATTAGAGACTTAAAGAGATTTTGATTTGAATTATCTTTTCTCTCCGGCACAGGTTTTTACATGTATATCGAGACGTCTCGACCAAGAGTCGCTGGGGACAAAGCACGTCTGCTGAGCCCCTCCTTCAGCGTAGCTCCCAAAAACCCGTATGGGACGGTCAGCACCAACCCCACCTACTGCTTCAGCTTCTACTACCACATGTATGGCAAGCATATAGGTAAGTAATCGGGTGGAGTTGACTCTGCTCACAATAAAAGTGGGTGATTGGCTTTAGTTTGAAGTACTGTGTGCATTCCTGCAAAGAGTAGTGTGCGTGTGTGTGTGTATGTGAGTATTGGGGGGGGGGGGGATGACCTCAAGCCGGACGCGAACCTGGGCCCCTTGGGGAGTAGACCTGTGTATGGTGCAGGATGCTGCTGTTGTGCTATGGCTCCCCAGATGGGTTTTGTATTTTAACCAAATTCTAAACCATGCCACTAATTGATCCCATGAACTTCCCCCACTAGTGTCCCCTAGAGGTATGCTGCTGTATTGGTCTGTATGACTCCCCATGGCTAAGTTCAGCCTAACAGAATGAGACAGCAAAAGAAACAGACTGTCTCTGACCTCTTTAAAGAACCCTTTCCTATTTGGAATGGCTGTGCAGAGTTGAATGACCTTGTCCAGCAAGCGGTACATTTGCACCTCTCCCCCTCGCTGCCCCCCTCCTCCGAAGGGTTCGGTCTCGGGCACTGTTATTTTTGTAAGCCCTTCTTTTGTGAGTCCTGTGTCTTCACTGTGGCCCCCGAGAAGCTCAGTAGGGAGTGCGGACCTCGCTGACCTCAGAGACAGGGCCGCAGCAACGGCAATTTTATGCTTGGCAAAAGCTGTCCGACTCAGAGCACACGGAGGCAGCGGCAGCAATGGAGGCCTAGTCTGGAGGGTGTGTGTGTGTGTGTGTGTGTGTGTGTGTGTGTGTGTGTGTGTGTGTGTGTGTGTGTGTGTGTGTGTGTGTGTGTGTGTGTGTGTGTGTTGTGTGTGTTTGGGGGCGGGGGTCGGTATGCTGAGCTCTCAGAGAAGACTTCTACTGAGCAGACTAAATAAGGAGGGAGGGGGGGGGGGGGGCGTTCGGAGCTTAACCTTTTCAGACACACACACACACACACACACACACACACACACACACACAACAAACAACAGAGGTGAAAATAGCACCCAGAGAGTTTCAGATTTAGTTTGGTTTTATAACTTCTTTTTTATTCCTTTTTATTTTGTGTTTTGGTTGGACGGAATGCTACGGAGTGCCATGAGGAATGCGAAAGTGGTTCTCAAGATGAGGGGAGAGAGAGGGAGAGAGGAGAGGAGAGGAGAGGAGAGGAGAGGAGGCATTTGTCAGGTTTCCCCCTTTGTAGTCATTTGATCCTCCACTCCCACTGCCGCCCTCCCATCTCATCGGCGGGCCCAACCCCTGGAGAGGAGCGCCGCTCATCTGAGCATGACTGTGTGCTTTGCTCCGCCGTGTCGGGAACACGGGCTGCGGCCGCCGCACCTCCTCATTTGCTAGCCGTTGAGACATGAGCGAAGGGAGGAAATAAGTGTGTGTGTGTGTGTGTGTGTGTGTGTGTGTGTGTGTGTGAGTGTGTGTGTGTGTGTGTGAGTGTGTGTGTGTGTGTGTGTGTGTGTGTGTGTGTGTGTGTGTGTGTGTTGGGGGTAGAAGGAAGAAGGAAGGGGGGGGGGGGTGGAGTTGACTGCATCCACAGAAAATTGAGATTGTTTCTGTCAGGCTGCAGAGTGTAGCAGCTCTCTTCTATATCTCTGCATAGCTCGTGCCTCCGTCAGCTTGCATGCTAATAATGATTTAGTCGTTTTTAAACGCGAAGTGAGGCAGAGCACTGCACGCGGACGAGTGTGGCATACGCTATGAAGCTCCGCAGCTAGATGTGTGTGTGTGCGTTGGCTCTTTTTTCACTTTGTGGGTATTCTTGCATGTTGTAAATAGAAGGATCCAGCTGTTATTTTAAAATTGCTTTGAGGTCTTGTCCAAGAATATATAATGAACTACAACGGTGTACAATGAATCAGAGAAGATGAAAACCTGGACATCGTGAAAAACGGAGAGACCCTTAAAAGACCTACTTAAGCTTAAAAGGGAGAGACATGATGAAGGCCAAATTAACAACAAATTGAAATGAGATGAAAATAAAATACTATATGTGGGAACAGCAATAAAAGCAGAATTAATGCACCTTTATAAAAGCTTTTGAAATTAAATCGAATGACAAAGATTAAAACATGGCCGGACACTGAACCTGAGCAAAATGGGTCCTTAGAGGTTTGAACGTGCTCCTTCATAAAAATAGCTTTTTAACAGAAATATTGAATGTCTGAAGATCAAAATTCCATTCCACAGCCTTAGAGCCATCACTGCTATAGACTTTCAACAGCTAACTGGAGGCTACAACAAACAGAAAATCTTACATGTCATTGTTTATATTTAAAGCACCCATAAACTATTCAAAGACTAATGATATAAGCCAAACTGCATAAACACGTATGTGCTCAGATGTGCCTCTCAACAGACATTTAACTAGCCCAGGACATAAACGTGTCCCTAACCCCTTGTGTAAAAGGCTGTTGAAATTGATGTTTTACTGTGAAATGACTGAGGAGTAGGTTCAAAATACATCGGGACTAAAAACATTTCTGTGTGTATGTCTTTTGAGGTGCTTTTTCTATGTCTGTGACATTGAATGTTGATTTGCTTTAAATGGGCCTCTTGTGACACGACTTAGAGCTCTCTGTGCTTCTCAGCATTCCATGACCACTGCTTCAGGAGAGACAGAGAGTTCACTGACCTCAGCACGTATTCCTCTCTCTCGTCTTGCTCTTACAGGGTCTCTGACGGTGTATCTGCGACAGAAGGGACAGACAGGGCCAGATGCATCTGTGTGGACCCTCAGCGGTAACCAGGGCGAACGCTGGAAGCAAGCGCGGGTCAACATCCACCCAAAGTCAGCCTTCCAGGTGAGCACTCTGCTCTCCGACTGGACTTTGGCACAAGTCTCTCTTTCAGAACAGATTGATGCACTGGACATAACCCAGTCATGCCATCTTGTCCAGTTATCTCAACAGGTTATATAAAGTATATTACACATAACTTAACTCAGTCTAAGCAACAGGATGGCTGGACTGTGTTATGTTGAGTGCGCTGTTATTTTTTTATTACAGTGTTCTTTACCCTGTTTCCACAGTCGAACCCTCACCCCTCTGGGATCACTCGTTCTTTAAAAAGAACAGGCTGCTTAAGCCAACACTCGAAGTCTGGTCTTCTCCCTGGGGAGAGATTCTGCCATGGCTCTATCGATCAGCTTTTCAATTGATCCCCTTTTTAGTGTTACAAAATGATTACCCCTCTATTTTTATGGGAGTGCGGAGGAGAGAGGGAGAGGCTGCCTTCAGAGAGCCCGAATAAATCACACCCGTCTGCCGGACCCTCTCCTAACGCCATAAATTACCCACAAAGTCACAAAGATAATGCACTCGCGAGAGCCATTCAAGCTTATCATCTTCAATCCCTCACAAGCAAACTCTCAAAGTCACTAAGAAAGTGCAGTAGTTTCTGCTAGCAGACTAAGGCATCTCTCCTACCATAGTCATTTTTTTCTTTAAAAAGATGGGTGGTCCTTCTTTATGTCTTTGTATGTGTGTGTTGTAGCCTTGAGTGTAAACTGCCTCATCTGCTAAGAAACGCTAAATAAGCAAAACACTTGTGAGACTTGCTTTGCACCATGGGTTGTATTAAACAAGCATTATTCGCTGTTTGGGACAAGATTTGTATACACTATTCCACAAGGGCTCAAGGTCTTATTGACAAGAAACATGACCTTTTTGTGACCACCACCAACATGACCATCGCAAAGACTGCAAATGTTGAGTTTCCGCTCTCTCTTTCAGGTTATAATAGAGGGTATCCGTGGCAATGGCATTGAAGGAGACATTGCCATAGACGACGTGGCCATTGAAGAGGGAGAATGTCGAGACCCACCCCCCAATAGCAGTAAGTATACATTTTTCAACTGCCATTCAATTTAACTCACTATTATCGCATGAATCAACGGTACACATTATTTCGACCTCTCCACTTGTGGGAAAATAGCATATTCCTCTTTAAAAGTAATCTTACATTCACTTAGTTTGACTTACTATGAGTTAAATCTGTATTTATTGGAGTCTGCTATAAAGCATTGCAGTGGAACCGCATACACTAAATAACTGCTGTCTGCACTTGAGCAGCAGCCCTGGACCATGAAGGGCCAAATGTATCTAAGCACCATACAGTGAGCAACTAATTAGCTAGGTTTGTTTACGACATGCCGATGCCACCGTGTAAGATTAATCAGCACTGTTTAGGCCATCACTGGCTACTCGAGCAAACAAGCTCATCAACAAGGCCAATGTAATGGAGTAGATCTGCTAATTACTGACGTAGAGCTACTCGACGTGCGTTGCACATTTCCTAATTGCACTTTAAAGGAAGAATGAATAATTCATCAATTACTGACTCTTACTGATTGTTTGCCCATTGTTGTTGAATAGTAACCGTATGTTGTCTGTGATCATTGGCTTTTGTAAAGTCGTACTTGGAAAAAGCACGGTTTTCTACATTTTTACAAATAGGAGACACATCTCATTGATTTTGTTGTCAAACTGTGGTATTTTATGTAAATGTTGCCTAATAAAGTGTGTTTTGTTGTCTTGCTTGGCATTTAAAAATACGCCATTCAAGTCTCGACTACTTGCAACAAAGCCCATAAATCTGTGAAAGAGACTCATGTTAATTAGACCATTTAGAAATGGAATACAGCATTGTTGTTTCTGTTTTTTCTTGCTGGCACGGCAACAAAGTCCAACCTTTTAGTTTTTCTTCTAAGTGCCTCATAAGCAAAAAAAAAAAGGAATTTGAGTTTAATCAAACACCATTGTGCTTTTAATGGCAGTTTTGCTTGATTGCCTTCCTCTCTGAGTCACAAAGCCTATTAGCGTCTCATTTGAAGTGTGGCTCCCTGTGCTGTTTTTCTTCTCTGCAGATCTAAGGTCCTCCGCCTCGCCCACCAGCAGGCATATATGGCAGTCTTGTGTCGCCCTGCTCCTCGTGGTGATGGGACATCGAAGGTGACCTTCCGGAGGCGAGGACGCGCTCCTGGCTCAGCCGCCGCCGAGGCGAGGGAGGGAGAGCGAGAGTGTGGGGGGGAGTTGGGGGACGGGGGATGGGGGGGAATAAAACTTGGCAGACGTGAAACTGTCCAAACGAAACTACCAAAGATTCATCCGGTCTACAGAGGAGAAACATCAAGCTGCAGCATGGCTTTCTCTGTGGCCCAAATGGAAGGGTGAATACAGAAAAAAAAATCTATAAATATATATATTTGAGGAAAACGAGGAGGATAGGAGATGGTTATCGACAAAACCAAGACAAAACAAAACAAAAAAAACAACAAAAAAAAACAAGGCTGTGCCCAGATCCTGTAGCGAGCATGACTGCAAGCAGGACAAGATCATCTCTGAAGCACAAGGACACTGGTGTATTTCTGTTTGGTTTGGTTTTGTGTTGCGTTTTTATTCCTCTTGTGAAAAATGTTTTCAAATTCTTGCGTTCTTCGTTTTCAGCCATATCGTGCTCGCCGGAAGATGAGCAGGGTGAGTCAGACGGCAATGGGGAAAATGTCTAGCCCATTTCCCAAACGATGCTCAAGATACACTATTTTTCCATGCAGCCCCTGCTAAATTGACACTCATGGGAATTGCTAAAATGACAGCCATGGAATGAAATGAAAATAGTGTGGCAGCAATGTATTTTTTTGTTTTGTTTATCTTTTGTTATTTTTTTAACGCTCGAAATTTAAGGTTGTTGACATATCTGGAAGGGATGCAAATGAATATCTTAACCTTTCTTATGGTAATTCCCCAACGTTGGCCCCCAAATGAAGAGCTACACTAGTGTTGCGAGGTTAATGCTCATTTAGCTCCTCTTAGGCAGCTACATGTCGTACTGCCTCCATGTTTACAGCTGTACTGTATGACCGAGAACAGAGTTTGATGCAGTGACGACTGCAGTCCAATATCATGTTTGACAGGTTGTTTGACAAAAGTTATCCGTTGAAGTATAATATCACATTCGAAAGAGATATTCAAATCGTGCTTTATCAATCACTTGAAACAAACCTTTGGGTGGTGGTTCTATCGGTTCTGGCCAATCATAGCCTTATATTGGGGTCACATGAGTATGTGTGTGTGTGTGTGTGTGTGTGTGTGTGTGTGTATAATCTTCTGTGCTGACAAACTTGTCGAGCAGCAAGTGTTGGTGCAGTCCAGCACTTAATAGTCTGTTGTTTTCTTTGCCATTTATATACAGATTTGTTCCAGTTCGGCCCTCAACACTCTCCCCCCTAGCTTGCAACAGACAGACAAGATTAACACCTTTTCCCGATACAAATCATTGACTTGACCTTTCCTTCCTGCCTGTCTCAATGAAAGGCATAAAAACATGTGCGAAGAGGTAAAAAAAGGGGGAAATGGAGGGAGAGAAAAAAACCTTGAATGTCAACCCCCCCTCCCCCTACCGCCACCACCACCTCCTCGTCCACAGGTTACCCACTGAATAATAAGCTGTGCCCACTCAAGGTTGTGCCAGTGTGTCAGGTCCAAAGCATGGCTCTTTGCGAGGTGCAGAGCGTAGGCCACTGCCCTCCCAGTCCCTGATACTAGACCTGTGACCCAGGGACAAGGGAAGCTGCTGTCTACCATCATATCAAGTGCCTTTAGACCTTTATGAGAGAAGCATAAGTGTAGTCACACAACTCAACTACTGGGCTGTTCAACTACTGCATATATCCCTCCCCAAACTGGCACAGTCGAAGGAAACAGATTATAAACCATTTATTGAGTATTTATAAAGTGGGATTAATTGGTAGGACATATTATATGTTATAACATGACTGTAATTAATTTAAACTGTTATTGAGTTGATACTTTAGAATGACTGCAAAACAAATGAGATGAATTTCCCCATTCCCTTCAAACCCCAGACGATCCACCCTCTGACAACTACAACACTGACCTTGGCTATTTTGATTTGAGCGCACTCTGACAAACAACAAAAAAATAACACTGTTGGGCATGCAACCAGCCATGCTCCCCATCCTCTTAAGGAGTGAGAGAGACAGAGAGTGGGAGGGCATGGTAGGGCTGGAGGGACACACACACTTTGGTGCTTTTACAGGGGAGAGTGGAGACTACACACCTTATTGCAGTGATGAAGGACCTCTGGGACCTGATGGATTATCTTTGGATGAAAGGACACTCTGGCAGGAGGGCGTTTGACTTTGCGTAGCCTCCTCGGAGTTTCACGTAGACTTGTGATGTTTAAAAATAAAAAATAAAATAAAAAGATGGTTCTGCAGAAAAAAAACACAGACTGCAACATTGACAAAAAAAAGGACCATAAAGGAAGCTTTGAGTGGCGGTGATGAGAAGGACTTCTAGATCCTTCCATGGGGACTATTACAACAATGACTATAACAACAAAAAATATTTTATTACTCTTGTGAAGGTAACTGTGTTTTTACACAAGAACTCTGAGCTACCTGAGGCCATCTGTTACCTTAACCAGCGGGTTTTTGGAAATGTATTGTAAAACAAATATCTTTTAATCACTCCTTATTGCTCATTCATGAATTTTAATTTCCCTCTTGATTTATTGACTTTTCTCCCCAGAAAAGATATTTTGATTCCAGACAATAGAATTCTTCGCCCTCAACAGACATGTATTCACCATTACCCCTTATTACAGTATTATCAAATATATTTATGATATACTATTATGAATATATAATATATAGAAAGAAAAAATAAAAATATAAGATCATATGCAAATATATTTCGTAAATATCCTCATCGAGAGGGTTCTATTAGAGTTCTATCACATTTTTTTGAAGATTCTTACAGAAAGCACAAAATGTAAATTCCAGTCACATACAGACACACACATAAACACACACACACACACACATTACCCGACACAAGTAATTCATCTTTGCTAAGTTTGAACCTCTTTCCTGATGAGGACAGTTCCCAGACAAGCTACTATTCAAGTAAGAGAAGCGTTTTACGTCTGTGTTCAATAAAAATGCTTTCCAGGTACTGTGTGGCTTTCTTTGCATGTCTTCTTTAATTTGACGTGAGATATGAAGTTGGGTTTATACTCTCTGTCTCTTTGCTTTGTTTCCTTCGAGCATTGCTTTGTATTTGACTGTATCTGTGATCACTCTAAAGAAAAAGGACATCAGTGTTTTCTTGTTTTGAAGGCAGATGGACAGGATGGCATTTTTATCCAGTGTGTTTTGCATATTTCAGAGTTAGAGATAACACAAGGAATTTCCCCACAGCACTTAACATACCAGCAAACTGCTTTTCTAAATGATCCAATGTGTAATTTTGTCGTGAAATCAAATTGGTTTCATTTGACCCAGAAAGTAAGATTTAGCCCTCAGATCACTTTTTACGTCCTCAACATGGTACACGTTCTTAGACAAAAGAAGGCACCAATTACCTACCTGTCAAGTATTCAACATATTTTGTAAACTGTAAGTATCCTCATCTCTTCTATGATATGATTTGAAAAGTCCCCAATGATGATTATAATGGATTATCATGAATAAATAAATTTCTCATTTAGTTTTCCATTCAGTGTGATCTGTAATTTACTTCCGTAACCTGTAATAACATCAAAATTTAATTTCATATTCAGTCACATTACCAAAACGTCTTCAAAAACATATGTTCTGTTGGCCAAGACTGCAAGCTAAACTCCAGGCATGGGTATAGATGTGTGTTTATTTCATCTACGAGAAACCCAGTAAGGAAAGATTTCATTATGGCTGCTTTTTCCACTTATGGCTTTCTCTGGAGCACATCAACTCAGACAAACCACTTCTTGTGTTTTTTAGAAGGTAATTACTGTGTGGTTGTGAAAAAAAATGCAATTTTTCATGAAATGCGGTAATGAAAGTTTCCATGAGGATGTACATGCCATTGTCACTCTTTATAGACTCATAAAGCTGCAACCACCAGGTAGCTCAAACTAGATTCCCCAACTGCACCAAAATCAGATTGACCAGAAATAGAAACAGGATTGGGTGTCCTACAACGGTAGCCACAGGTAAGTGACATCAATCCGGCCTTCACCTGGACGTCAGTCTACCTTTATGGGGCCCATCTGTCCAAATGCCGTCATCGTATTCTCCCATGCAGCAGACAGAGATTGAGAGTCAACAGTGACCACGCCATGGTTTTCTGATTGACTCCGGAACTGCTGGAGGAGCCATCTGGCATTGTCCAGCCAAGCAGTACTAACATTTGAAACAGCTGTGCTGGACAAACAATTAGCTCACCGGAGCAATGGCTGTTTATGGTCTCAAAAAAAGGCTGGCATTTTTCTCAAGGTTCTTCTGGCAGCCCAATTGTGCAGCTGAAACGACAAAATGTGGCCCTACAAGATGGGGTTAAAATGTGGCTGTTCACATCAAGCCAAACGGGAAATGCAGTGCATTTGTGAGTCCATTTAGGCACATCATGCTGTGTGTATGTTTGCATTATATTCATAGCCAATTGTCAATCAGATGCTTTTAGGCAAATCAACATGCCAGTCAAATAGTAGAAAATAGAGTTAATATAGAGTAGGAAGTTTTAAAAATCCATTTGGTTTAGATAATGAGTGCCTGGCACTATGGAGGCTCTGAAAAAATACCAGAATTGTTATTCTTAGTTCATCTGGAGTTATTGTGAGTCACCTGGCTGGAAAACTACAGCCTTTATGTTGCTCTGCCTCGTGAGAAAACTAGCAATATTGAGAAATACTTCACTCTCGGTAGGACAATGCCGCTGCTGTTTTGGTTTGTCAACACATATAGGCCTTGAATAATGTCTTCTTCCGTACCAATAGAAACAATGACTGCAGAACACATCAACTTTTTCAATTTTCTGCTGAACTAGTCACTCAGGTTTCAGTTGGTATAGGTTAATTTTCAGTCATTCTTGGGCCAATGTGCCATTTCTTATTTCTCAGTTTTGTTTTAGATAAGTCTCTAACCTAAACACTTTTGCATCTATTTTCAGCTTTCCACAAGCAAGAATTGGCTCTGTCATGGCAACAAATAGAACATAGGCTGTGTACATAAGTTGAACTTGATGGTTGTGTGCTTTAACACAGGCTCTTGCTAATCGAAAACCTGGCTTGCATCAGCGTGGTTGCATTACATCTCATTATGTCTCCACATCTACCAAAGCACTAAACAGATCTTAAGTGAATGAGAAAGTTCTCGCTCTCATTCAATTAACACTGTGAAAAGCCCTTGAAACACCTACATGTTTCTGTGCACTTTGAAGTACTTTCATGGCTCTAATTGCAATTAACAAGTAATCCACAGCAGTCTTCCAAAAGCAGCTTTTAGCAGACAGCAAAGAAATCAATTCCTTCTGGAACAGTGCTTTGATTTTGCCAACAGTGCAAAACAAAACATGTCCCTTTGGGCTAATTTGATTTTAAAAGGTATGGAACAGATCACAGGTAAAGGGAGGCTGGGTTTTTTCAACTTCCATGAGCCAGAAAAAAACTTATCGGACTGTATCCGATAGATGAGTATCACGATGGACCCACTACTGATGTTACCTTAAATGTTTTAAATGTTTATTATTTGTTATGGTTTTGTCTGTCTGCCTGTCTGTCCATCTGTCTGTATGCAGGATTATGCAAAAACTACTCACCTGATTTTTATGAAACGTGGTGGAAAGGTGTAGCATGGTCCAAGCACAAACCCATAAAACTTTGGAGCAGATCACTAAACAAGTAATGCGTTTTAGTTTAGCTTTCACTGCTGTTGTACCATATATAACATTCACGCCTGGATATTCCCTCTAGTATTCAAAGCAAGTTCACTTCAATATCTGACAAAAGGACCCTAAACAAACTGATCAACATCTTGGACAATGAATGTCACCCACTCTTCAGCACTATCAAAAAGCAAAAGAGCTTGATCAGCTGGAGACTTCGCTCACTGCCATGCACAACTGAAAGGCTGAGGAAGTCATTTGTTCCTAGGGCCATTGAACTGTTCAATGCCTCACTAAAGGGAAGAGGAGAGATAGACTTCTCTGCTTAGTCTGTCTGCCTCTCCACCCTCTCCATGTTTGAGTACTGACTGCCCACTACTGCTTTACTACTTTTTACTACTGTTTTACTTCTGTTTTACTAATGTACACAGCCTAATGTTTTCACTACTGTTTTACTGCTACACTGCTTTTCATGCTATATTAACATACATGATCAATGGCTGCGGTCAGGCTTCTGCTACAATACAGAATGAATGGCTATAACCCTATTACCTCAACCTGTTCTTGCACTGAAATAGTTTTTTTTTTATTGTACCTTGTCTACATTATACTTTACTCTCCTATTTGTCCATATTATTTATGCTGGTCTCTAGACCTTACTCTTGCACTGTTGCACTGTTGGACTAATGTTGGACTACTTTTTGCACCTTCACCATGACTCACTCTTTTGAGCACCTTGCCATGCACACATAACTAAAGGACTATGGTTGGACTACTTTTGCACCTTCACCATGACACTCACTCCCTTTAGCACCTTACCAGTCCTGGCCCTGTCACTACAAGAGTCTTATGCTTGATCACCCTCAAGCACATTGGACTTTCTTAATTTAATTTATATAGTGTATTTAGTATTTAGTTTTGTTAGTTTTCTTATCTTTCTTATCTTCTACTGTCTTTATTGTACAGTTGTCACGGATAGAAGACGACCCAAGAGCGCAAGTTCAAATTCAGAGACTTTTTATTGAAGGGTTCAGGGGGGAAGAGGAGTGAGAGAATCGTGAGGTCTTGGAGGTTCCAGTTCCAGGGGTTCTCGGGGCTCTGGGGTTTTTCAGGGTCCTGTGGGTTACCTGGGCTCCGGGGGTCACCAAGTTTCCGGGGGGTTCCAGTCCAAGGTGCTGAGTGTGTGTGTCCCCCAGTGATCGAGCGGCGTCTCGGGCTGAGGGTGGTGACGCATCTGGGCTCGCTCGTCTGGTGGTCGGAGGCCTGGGGGAACACACACACACAACAGCAAGATGAACAGCAGGCAGTAGTACAGACCAGGGCTAGGCACTAAACGTGGTGAGAGACAGAAGGCAGATTCGAGTTACCGGGGGGCTGAAGATCGGAGAGTAATCGAGAAGATCCGGAAGGCAGGTCGGGATAACCGGGGCAGTAGAACAGGGAGGCAGTCAAGAATGGATCCGAATCACAGGTAGGAGTCAGAGAGCAGACAGGAAGGCAGGTTACTGGTCCAGGTTTGAAGACGATCTGACAGGGCTTGGCTGAAAAACAGGGCTTTATATACTGGAAGAGGTTAGTGGAGAAATGCAGTGCAGCTGGCAGAGTAATTAGAGCAGAGTGGGGCAAGGTGAGGATGGTGAGTGGGAAATGCAGCGCAGCTGGCCAGGTAACAAGAGCAGAGCAGGGCGGAGCTCGTTAGGCAGAGTAGAGAGAGAGTGAGCAGAGTGGCAGAGAATTGAATTCAATTAAGGTTGTTACCAGGGAGAGAGAATGCTCATGACAGGACCCCCCCCCCCCCCCCAAGGGACGGCACCAGAAGTCCCAAGAACAACATCATGCCGGGAGGGTGGAGGGGAGCAGGCGGCGGGTCAGAACGAGCGGGTCAGAACGAGCGGTCCGAGTGAACATCCTCATCCTCAGGAGCTGGAAGGTCACGGTCGGGAGACAGGACAGGTACTGAAACAGGATCAGGGTCAGGCACAGGACAGGACGCCGGGCGGGCAGGACGGCTAGGGACCCCTCTGGGACGGCCCCTACGGATTGCAGGCTGATCAGGATGTAGTCGGTGGAAGTCAGTGATGAGGGTCCGGTCCACTATCCTCCTGGCCGGGATCCAGGTCCTCTCCTCCGGACCATATCCCTCCCAGTCAACGAGGTACTGGAGACCCCTACCCCATCGCCTAGAGCGGAGCAGCCGCCGGACGGTGAAGACAGGACCGCCATCTAAGAGGCGCGGAGGAGGCGGCGGCGGAGCCGCAGGGACCAGGGGACTTTCATGGACCGGCTTGACCTTGGAGACGTGGAAGGTGGGATGGACCCGCATGGAAGTGGGCAACTGAAGCCAAACCGCCGTTGGACTGATGACTTTCTGCACAGGAATACCGACGGCGTAGCTGGTTCCAGACTTCAGGAGCATTGTGCGAGCCTGGGCCCAAGTGCGGCGGCAGCGGCGGGCATACGCGGGCATACGCAAGAGCAGACGGACAGGTGGCATCCGCTTCCTGGCTGGCAAACAGTGGGGGTTGATACCCGTAGACACACTGAAAGGGGGAGAGCCCGGTGGCGGAACTGGTGAGTGAATTATGGGCATATTCCACCCAGAGCAGGTGTTGAGCCCAGGCCCGGGGATTTTGGGAGGCCACGCACCTCAGTGCCTTCTCCAGCTCCTGGTTCATGCGTTCAGTTTGGCCGTTTGACTGCGGGTGGAATCCAGATGATAGGCTGGCAGTGGCCCCAAGGAGATGACAGAACTCCTTCCAAAGGTTGCTGAGAATTGCGGCCCCCGGTCTGACACTATATCCTGGGGTAGGCCATGGATACGAAACACATGTTCCAGGACCACCTGGGCGGTCTCCTTAGCAGAGGGTAGTTTAGGAAGAGGCACGAAGTGGGTCATCTTACTAAAGCGGTCAACAATGGTAAGGATGACCGTGTCCGTCAGAGGGCGGAAGACCCGTAACAAAGTCCAGTGAAACGTGGGACCAGGGCCGCTTGGGTACGAGTAGGGGTTGCAGCAACCCAGCAGGAGGCTGGTTGGGGGTCTTGTTTTGGTTACAAGTGGGACAAGCTCGGATGAATTCTCGGACATCCCGTCTCATCCGCCACCACCAGAACCGCTGGCGGACCAGATGAAGGGTGCGAGTGATGCCGGGATGACAGGCCAGACGGGATTCGTGCCCCCACTGAATCACAGGTGACCTGAGATTTGCTGGAACAAACAGACGGTTGGGGGCGCTGGTGCTTGGGCCTGGCTGGTTCCGAAGAGCCTCCATGACCTGCTTCTCGATCTCCCAGGTGAGGGCCGCTACGCCAAAGTGGCTGGGAAGAATGGGGGCTGGCATGGCGGTGATCTCGTCCTTCTGAAACATCCGGGAAAGGGCATCAGGTTTGATGTTGCGAGATCCCGGGCGGTAGGAGAGCGTGAAATTGAAGCGGGTAAAGAACAGAGACCACCGCTGTTGACGGGAGTTCAGCCTCGTGGCTGTTTGGATATACTCCAGGTTTTTGTGGTCTGTCCACACTACGAATGGTTCCTTTGACCCCTCTAACCAGTGCCGCCATTCTTCAAGGGCGAGCTTGACGGCCAGCAGCTCGCGGTTCCCAGTGTCGTAGTTGCATTCGGCTGGGGTTAGCCGACGGGAGTAGAAGGCACAGGGGTGCATCTTGCCATCCTCGGCTGCTCTCTGAGAAAGCACTGCACCCACTCCCACGTCCGAAGCATCTACCTCCACCACAAACTGCCTTGCTGCATCTGGCATCTGGAGGATGGGAGCGGAAGTGAAACGTGTCTTGAGGCTATTGAAGGCCTTATCAGCAGCTGCTGTCCATTGGTACGGTTGTTTAGTGCTGGTTAGCGCCGTGAGTGGTGCAGCCACTGTGCTATAGTTTCGGATGAACCTCCTATAAAAGTTCGCAAAGCCCAGGAACTGTTGCAACTTTTTCCGAGACTCAGGGACTGGCCAGGACGTGACAGCCGACACCTTCGTGAGATCCATCTGAATGCTGCCCTCGGTCACCACATACCCCAGGAATGAAACGGTCTTGGCATGGAACTCGCACTTCTGCCTTCACGAAAAGAGAGTTCTCCAGCAGGCGGCGCAGGACCAACTGGACATGGAGCGTGTGTTCTGACAGAGTCTTTGAGAATATTAAAATATCGTCAAGGTACACAAAAACGAATGTATTTAGCATGTCCCTGAGGATATCATTCACTAGGGCTTGAAAAACTGCTGGGGCATTGGTGAGGTCGAATGGCATGACGAGGTATTCATAGTGGCCGGTTGGTGTGTTGAATGCAGTCTTCCACTCGTCTCCCTCTCACCCGCACCAGATGGTAGGCATTGCGAAGGTCCAGCTTCGTGAATACGGTGGCTCCCTGCAGCAGTTCGAAGGCAGACGAAAGTAAGGGCAGTGGGTAGCGATTCTTAACCGTAATGTCGTTCAGACCCCAGTAATCTATGCATGGACAAAGAGAACCGTCCTTCTTACCGACGAAGAAGAATCCCGCTCCTGCGGGGGAAGAAGACGGTCTAATTATCCCGGCGGCAAGAGAGTCATTAATGTAGTCTTCCATGGCCTTTCTTTCCGGGGCTGACGGTGAATAAAGACGACCCTTGGGAGGTGCTGTGCCAGGCAGGAGATCAATCGCGCAGTCATAGGGTCTGTGTGGGGGTAGAGATGTCGCCTTGGATTTGTTGAACACCTTTCAGGCTGTGGTAACAGGTCGGAACATTGGATATGTCGGGGGTAGCGCTAGATATTTCCCGGTGAACGGGCAGGGTGGCCCCCCCTTAAACAGGTCTGGTGACAACTCCTTCCCCACGCACGGACTGTTCCTGTCTCCCAGTCGATGTGGGGGTTGTGCTGACGGAGCCACGGGTATCAGAGAATGAGTGGTTGGCCAGGTGAGTGTAGGAGGTGAAACTGGATGGACTCCTGGTGGGTTCCTGACAGCAGAATTGTCACAGGGGCTGAGATGTGAGTGACCGTGCCCAGATGATGTCCATCCAGGGCTCGTGCAGGAATGGGTTGTGCCAGTTGATGATGGTTCACGTCCAGTTGCCGTGCAAGCTCAGGGTCCATGATGTTTGCTTCGGCTCCAGAATCCACAAGGGCGGCCAATGTATGAATCGTGTCGGAAAGCTGAAGGCGGAGATGAAGCAGGGGTTTTCGGATGGAGGGAGACTGAAGATTTGTTGAGCTCACCCGGATCTCCCCTACACCTGGTGAGCTGCGGCTTTTGCCGGACAGGTGGCGACACGGTGATTTTCACCACCACAGTAGAGGCAAAGGTTGGAGGTTAGACGGCGCCGACGCTCCTCGGGAGTCAGAGAGGCACGGCCAATCTCCATGGCCTCAGGCTGATTGAGTTGGCCTTGGGACTTGACAGGCAGGGGCTGGACAGAGGAGGTATCGACCCGAGTGCGGATGGCAGGTTGACTGAGACGCCCCTTCTCCCTCCTCCGGGTCTGTATACGGTGGTCAATGCGGACGGCAAGGTCAATGGCGGCATCAAGCGTTGAGGGCGGGTCATGAGAAACAAGCTCGTCTTTGATATAGTCCGTCAAGCTGTGGAGGAAGGCTTGCACCAGTGTCTCTGAGTTAAAACGAGCTTTGACTGGCCAGGGTACGAAAGTCAATGGAGAAGTCTGCCACTGTCCGATTGCCCTGACGGATGGTGAGCAGAGCTTGTGACGCTTCGGCTGTTGGCGAGCCTAGATCAAAGACCTTTAACATCTCCTCCTCAAAGGCACTGAAGGCTGGGGTTTGCCGGTCGAATTTCGCCGTTCCCCACAACCGAGCTCGGCCGGTGAGATGGGTGATGACATACCCCACCTTGGCTCCCTCCGTTGAGAAGGTCCTGGGCTGTAGTGCGAACTGGATTCGGCAGCTGCTTAAGAATGGTCTTACTTGCTTTTGGTTTCCATCGAAACGTTCCGGGTTCCCAATCTTTGGTTCAGGAGCGTGGGGATCTGGTGGCAGCACTGCCGGTGGTACAGGAACAGAAGAACCAGGGGTGGGTGCAGGTGGAGTAGCCGGGTTTGAGAGTAGTTGCAGGGCTTGGGCTAGCAGTTGTTGCTGCAGTTGGAACTGTTGCTGTTGAAGCTGTTGCTGTTGCTGCTGCTGTTGAAGCTGTTGCTGTTGCTGCTGGATCTGTTGTTGCTGCTGGTTGGATTGCTGTTGTTGTTGGTTGCCTAGCTGGAGAAGGGAAGCGATGTCGCCAGCCATCCGATTGATGTCTCCCTCAGTGCATTCCAGTCGCTGTAGGGCAGTCATCTCGGGCTCTTCCTCCATAGTGGTCAGGGAGTGCGCTGGGTCCATGATGGTCAGATCGTTCTGTCACGGACAGAAGACGACCCAAGAGCGCAAGTTCAAATTCAGAGACTTTTTATTGAAGGGTTCAGGGGGGGAAGAGGAGTGAGAGAATCGTGAGGTCTTGGAGGTTCCGGTTCCAGGAGTTCTCGGGGCTCTGGGGTTTTTCAGGGTCCTGTGGGTTACCTGGGCTCCGGGGGTCACCAAGTTTCCGGGGGGTTCCAGTCCAAGGTGCTGAGTGTGTGTGTCCCCCAGTGATCGAGCGGCGTCTCGGGCTGAGGGTGGTGACGCGTCTGGGCTCGCTCGTCTGGTGGTCGGAGGCCTGGGTGAACACACACACAACAGCAAGATGAACAGCAGACAGTAGTACAGACCAGGGCTAGGCACTAAACGTGGTGAGAGACAGAAGGCAGATTCGAGTTACCTGGGGGGCTGAAGATCGGAGAGGAGGATCGAGAAGATCCGGAAGGCAGGTCGGGATAACCGGGGCAGTAGAACAGGGAGGCAGTCAAGAATGGATCCGAATCACAGGTAGGAGTCAGAGCGCAGGCAGGTTACTGGTCCAGGTTTGAAGACGATCTGACAGGGCTTGGCTGAAAAACAGGGCTTTATATACTGGGAGAGGTTAGTGGAGAAATGCAGTGCAGCTGGCAGAGTAATTAGAGCAGAGTGGGGCAAGGTGAGGATGGTGAGTGGGGCGCAGCTGGCCAGGTAACAAGAGCAGAGCAGGGCGGAGCCAGGTGGAGCTCGTTAGGCAGAGTAGAGAGAGAGTGAGCAGAGTGGCAGAGAATTGAATTCAATTAAGGTTGTTACCAGGGAGAGAGAATGCTCATGACAACAGTGGAGTTTAGTTATATGTTTATACTTATACTTATGTTTACCATTTCTGTTGTAAGTGCATGTTGTGTGTAATGTCTGTATGCTACTGAGACCCTTGAATTTCCCCATGGGGATCAATAAAGTATCTATCTATCTATCTATCTATCTATCTATCTATCTACCAGTGCCTTGGAGTTCATGAGAGACAAACAGCATGTAGGTGTTCTAATGACATGGAATTAAATGTGTGCAACAGTATAGCATTTTTGTATCAAACTGATGACCTAAAGGTGATGTACATCTCATTATTATTGGACCATGTTAATATAGACATAAAATCCCAATAACATCCTGATATCTCGAGTTTGACTTGCACAGACTAGAGCTACATGACATTGGTAGAGGTCTGTGCTCTCTGAGCGCACTTCTAGTTTAAGTAATTTGAGATATTCTTCAGTAAATAATGTGTATTTAACAGTTTTGCTTCTGTCTTAGTATGAATTTCAAATTTCCCAAGTTACTGATGTTACTCATTTTGTTTGCAGTGTAAGGATATGCTATATGTATAGCAAAGCTGTATCCTTACTTTATTCTATCATTATAGGGTTGTGGGTGTAGATTGCCAGGGTCTTGGGAAGACAATACTACTGACACTAAGCTAACTGTCGAGAATGAAGGCCAAAGGTGTTTCTGTATCACTCCAAGTGTACATGGACTCGAATTGCTACCACACTACTCTATACCTGCATTTCTGTTGCCCTATGAAACTAAGGTAGCATTATTAATCTCGTTGAAGTGGAGTGCGTTTTCTACATTTCAGTTCCGTCTTAATAAGCAGACAGTGGGGTGAAGGACAGTGACCCTTAAAACAGCCCACTTACAGTACTCTCAGCCTGCTCTTTTTCCAACAAAAGCTTCGAAAATAAACAGGGATGCCTCATTTAGCCATTAATAGCTCCAGGAGTCCTGTCCATTTAAGTGAGGGGAGAAAGAATGAGCGAGCCCCCAAGCTCGGACGTAAGCAGAGTGAACTCCCACGCCAGCTTGGCATGTGTGTGTATATGTGTGTGTGTGTGTGTGTGTGTGTGTGTGTGTGTGTGTGTGTGTGTGTGTGTAGGGTGGCTGGGTGGGTCACTGATGCGATGGAGCTATGCGTCGGCATGGACACCGTGACAACCATTAGCGTTGGCCACAGGGGCACAGAGGTGTCTGGTGGAGAGTGGAGGAGTAGGGAGGGCTTACATTACTACCGTCTACGTGAAAGAAGAGAAAAGAAATAAACAAAGAAAGAAAGACAGAAAATGGAAGAGAGAGAAAAGGAGAGGGAAAAAAACAGAAAAGTGGCAGAAAGACTGTGACAAACAGAAGAGGGAGAGCAAGCTAGAGTGTAGGAAGGATGGAGAGACTAACTGAACAAGCAGCAAATAGAGAGAGAGAGAGAGATAGAGAGAGAGAGATAGAGAGAGAGAGAGAAAGAGAAAGAGAGAGAGAGAGAGAGAGAGAGAGATGGAGAGAGAGAGAGAGAGAGGTTTTTTCTAGGTGCATGTACAATTCATGTGAATGATGATGGTATTGCTTATCCTGCATCTGAGACATCCTCAAGAGAGAGAGAGTGAGAGTAGGATGGCAAGTGAAGAGGATCATGTTTTTGGATGAGGAAACATACACACACACACACACACACACACACACACACACACACACACATCCAAAAAGGGGGAAATGTATGTTTTACCAGATTTTTAGAAAATTGAGGAGCATATACACAATACTCAAAAGTTACCTCTGGGCATAATTAACAGATTTATTTAAATGTGTGCGTGTGCATGTGCGTGTGCGTGTGCATGTGTTTGTGCGTGTGCGTGTGCGTGTGCGTGTGTGTGTGTGTGTGAGAGAGTGTTTGTATGCTGTTGATTACTCACTAACGCTTTGCTCTTATCTTCCACCCATGGCTTAGCTGCTAGCATGAGTCACACCAGAACTAATGGTAGTCACGGGACTTGCAGCACTTCAGGTGAAAAAAACGAGCCGGATCTAGATGCATAACACATGCTGTGAACATGGCCGTGTTCAAGTACGAGAGACCACACAGAATAGAATTACCCCAAAAAGATACCAGAACTCATTGTAGAGTCATGTCCTGATGATAATTTTTGAAAGGGCTTTTTTGTCAATTGCATCCAATCATATGTAGGCCCCTCGGGGCTTTATAATGATGATATAGATCTGGATGTATAGGGGGTGTTATAGACCTACTGGTATTCCTGGGTCATCCAATACATGCAGTACCATATAACTGCTGTCCAAAAACTATCTTTGCACCCGGTGTTGAAGAAAAAAAGATTTTTCCATTCCCCTTTTCATTTATGAGCTCTCCAAGTTTCATATTGATGGTGTAAACCACCATACCAATTGCACCCTACACACACAAACACACACACATACACACACACACACACACACACACACACACACATACACACAGAGAGACACACACACACACACACACACACACACACACACACACAGAGAGAGAGAGAGAGAGAGAGAGAGAGAGAGAGAGAGAGAGAGAGACACACACACACACACACACACACACACACACACACACACACAGAGACCCACACAAAATGGCAACAGCCGGGGAAAATAATGATAGAAAGAAACATAAAAAATTTGGGGAAGAGGTGGAAGAGAGTTCGGTCTAATCCCTACAAAGGCCTCTCCCTACGCTTCAGCAGGGGCTGAGGAGTCTTCGCCACGGGGATCCCGAAAGATGAAGGCTCATCAAAAATAGATTATAATTCTTTGAACTTTTGGTCCTCATTTGATCCCCAACCTACTCATTTATGCCATCAGTGTAGCAGGGAGGAAAAGTGCCAAAGCAGCATCTGCAGAGAGAGAGAGAGAGAGAGAGAGAGAGAGAGAGAGAGAGAATCACAAGGAATGAGTCTGATGTTTAGGTCACAAACACAGTTTTATGGTCCACCACCACACCATGTACAGTGATGCAAGGATCAAAGACTTGAATCTCATGATGCCAGCGAATTCCATAATTGCAAGAATATTAAACATGATATTTAGCACATACTTTTTTTTTTTGGAAATGCTATGCTTGTCGTTTCGTGAGCAGAAATGCATTATTGTGATTAAAAACAACAAGCTGGAGATGCTGCTAAAGGTTGCAGTTGTCTCAACACTGAGCAGGTTTGCAATTGTTTGATAGTGAAGCTAGACAGTGTCCACTCGCGGGATGAGACTTGTGTACACAAGCGCAAGACGAGGGATTCATCTTCATTAGTCTGCATGTGGCTGCTGTAAGAATTCATTAGAGCTTGCATAATTCTTCACAAAGTTCATATTGATGAGTTAGCATCCTGATCTTACATTCCTATCAGCCTTCTGGACCTCTTCATGCGCATAGGTGTTGCTGATAAGCAAGCAAACACAAGCATTTCTGAATGCACGCCATATTCCGCAGTCACACCACACGCTCACTTGAATTCCATATGAAGACATAATCCACTGTAACGGTTCTAAATCCAAGTCACAGTAAACTCTTCACATTGTGCCCGAATTTCCTCTCTGTCTGTCTCTCCACATTTATGACGAACTGTGCACGATTCTCCTTTATCAGCTAATGCAGGACCATTCATCCTAAACTCACCATCTCGGGGCGTCCTTAATACTCTCTCCATTCAAGGCATTCATACAGCCTTTGCCCTTGAGCTTCTGATGCTGGGGATGATTTCAGCCTCTCCATTAGGTTATGTTGTAAGTGCCTGGCATTATTGTCTCTAATTTATTGTCTGAGGGTCCCAACCCTGGAGCCCATTTGTCACCGGTGACATCTTCCCAAGAAAACGCACATCTTAATGTAGGAAACTAAAGGGCAAGTATCTCTTCTGCCTTCCAATACAGTAATACCATGTGTAATTGGAGCTAGACAGATACCTTGTTGGGACCAGCTCCTTATTTATCATGTTAAAAGGAAAAAAGAAAGATTTAATGCGGTTGGAGTTAATAGCCACAATAGATCATACTTAAATGAGTTTTTGATTTGTGTTTGCGTGTGTGTGTGTGTGTGTGTGTGTGTGTGTGTGTGTGTGTGTGTGTGTGTGAAATGATGGGAATTCACAAGTATGAATTGTATGATGTTCCGGTAATGTCCGTAATAGATTAAGGTTCCTATGATGATCATAAACTGCTTTGAAGTGTTAATAATCTCTATAAAGTCTCCAAAATCCATGGGAGATTTTAACCATATAGGGGCCTTTGTATTACTATAATATATTGATAACCTCTTGTAATGCGCTTTATAGTAGTTATAATTATCAGAATTGTAGACACAAAATGTTGTTATGCTGATTTCTGATCTGATGTATAAGACGGCAGTGGACAATATGATACTCATCTTGCTAATTCATAACATTGTTGATGACAGCATGTTGTGAGTGATAATAATATTTGTTATGTATTGTAACACATTACTCTGGGCTAAAACACTTATTCCAAAACAACACAGCATTTGTGTGTACATTTCTAGGCCTTTTTATGCAATACATATGGCTTTTATCAAACATATTAAACATTATAAATATGTTATAAGTCCCTGGCCTATGCTTATAATCCATTATGAATATCCACTGTGCCAGAAAGTGTGATTTCACCACCAGCTCTGTGGGTTGCCCATTTCATGACTTCAAAATGTACATTTTGTTCATAGATGCATCTTTGTCAGCCTTGGACGATTTTAGATAGTGCTGAGCCATTTTCAACTGAAAGAAATTATTTTTACATTGTCAATATTAACACCAGCATTTATGTGTCTTGGAATCAGGATCTTGGAATATATTGCAGAAGAAATTCATTCAACGGAATGATTAAATAAAGTTGGACGTGTCTTGTGTACTCGACTCTTGCCAAAAGAAACCTTGCCTTGCAATTCAACCAACCATCAGGACATTACAGTAAATGCTCCACACTTTTAACCCGTGAGTTGCAAAAGCCACTGGTCTAAAACCTCTTCCAACAATAAATTATATAAAATCCATAAGCTAACCAAGTCTACTCCCAGGCAGGCAGGGCATCACGCCTCCTCTCCCGACTCCACCTCCATGTCTTCCCTAAGTGAAGTCAGCATGTTTGACAGCCAGTTAAAGTGTGGCTTTGATTGAAATGGATGATGTCACCGGCTCCTGGCCTCCAGATGATCAGAGCTTTTTCGAGAAGTAAGGTGAATAGCTGCAGGCCCATGATCAGATGACTGGGGCTGATCAATGTGTGAATAAATAGTCTGGCAGCTCTCCGCGGGGGAGGCTTCCTCTTTAGCAGGAGCTCCTGGGGAGTTTGGACAGAGCAGGCTCTTGGTCTCGCTGCCCTTTACGAAGCAGCTCCAGTATTTTTAAAATCCACAGCGTTGCAGTTTGGGACAAGAAGGCCCATGAACCTGTATGTGTCATTTAAACCAGACAACTAAAGCAATGTATTGTGTAGACAGTCCAAACATAACGTTGCTGGTTCATCTGCAAAAACTTAGAACATTTCCTGTACCCTTTATTCGTACACATTCACCATCAAAGATCATGAAAAAAATATTTTTTTAAATATTTCAACATACAAATCTATAAAGCATAATAGCATAACAATCACACAGAATAATTTGAACTCATAAAACTATATTACACAATAGCAACATAACATCAAACAGTGAGGCAAGACTACAAGTTTACAGAGGGAGTCTTACACATCTCTTTTCACTACCTTTGGGCTATGCCATCTTAAGAGAAGTTAAGAGATGTTAAGAGAAAATTCAGGTGAGTGAAGAAGTTTCTGGAGAGACATGTCAAACGTATTTCCTATTTCCCAAGGGAGACATGCTCTGCCATCCTTTTTAAGTCTACTCCAATTAATCTAGCATCACATATTCATCAGTACGAAATCTTACTGTGCCCTAACTTTCAAACGAATCAACGGTAATGGTATTGGCAACAGACTAGACATGCGAATGTGTTGAAAACAACACAAGTTGTGTTGTTTTTAACACATCTCTGTGTCCAGATAGGGACTACATAGTTTGTGTTGTTTCCTTCTTTATTTGTTACATCATATGTGCTGAAAACAACACAACTTGCATTGTTTTTTAACACATCTCTGTGTCCAGATAGGGACAACACATTTGTTTTAAAGGGACACCAGGCAACGTTTTTGTGTTAATTAATCATCTTCGTAAGTCGGTATATAGTTAAATGACTCATTACAGGGCGAATGAAGACTCTCTCGCCCGCCCCTGCCTGTAAGAAGAATATCCCACTTGCAAGTTCGGTGTATCCTACCCGCCGACCGAAGCAGGATCAGTTTATCCTGCATACAGCACAGAGGCAGGCTAACGAAACGCTAGCGATTGTTGCAAACGTGTGTATAATGGCAGAGCCAGCGAAGAAGCAGCGGAAACCCTTGACGGAAGATGCAAAGAAAAGGAAAAGAGCTTCAGACCGAGCGAGGGGGAGTTTCATAGAGAAAAAGCATCAAGCTTGCCTGGTGTCCCTTTAAGAGTGTAGTAGTGGTGTCGTACCACTTGAGGAAATAACGTTTGTGACAACTCACAGTCATGATTTCTATTCACCAACAATTGGGCACTGGCCATCATTTGATTATGTTAATGAGATAAATAAAACAAATGAAATTAAACATTGCAGTAGTTGAGTGTCCACTCACTTGTACTGGCGCTTGGGATGAAGTGGTGGCCTGACAGGGCAAAGGAAATATGTAAAGGTTGTATTATGTAATTGTGAAGCAGTGTCTTTTTTTCTTGTTCTGAGCGCTGAGGAGTCCTGTGGTTCAATTAGAGTCTGGCCTCTGTGAAGTCTGCTGCCTCTGTGATGTCTCCCGCTGTAGGCCGACAGTTCCCTCCACCAGGGATTCTTCCGCTTCTGTGAAGAAGCCTCTGCTTTGCACTTCAACGGAGGCTGGCATCTCGTAGTCAGTCAGCCAAACAACAAACGTGTGTGTATGTGTGTGTGTGTGTGTGTCTCCACCCCTCCTTTTGTCAAGCTTTGTCTTGTGTGTGTGTGTGTGTGTATGTGTGTGTGTGTGTGTGTGTGTGTTTGTGTGTGCGTGCTTGTATGTGTGCATGTATGTGCATGCATGCGTGTGTGTGTGTACATTTGTATCTGTGTGTGTATGTGTGTGTGTGTGTGTGTGTGTGTGTGTGTGTTATCTCCAGATGAAAACTCTGCTTTTTGCTTCATGCTGCACTGTTTGCTGTTGCATTGGAGGTGAGTGAGGCGCCTCTTTGAAAACCAAGATCAAATGAACACAAAAGAGGCTCCTCGCGGCGAGCGCCAGGCTCTCTGCAGGGCTGTGCCACATGGCCCTGTGTGGGGTACCCGCGCCACCACGCTGCGCTCTGCCCAGGTGAACATAGGTGAGAGGAAGAGAGCCCTTTGGACTTTCACTTTCATTTTCTGTCAGGATCTCATTTCAGGTTTTTGACAGAGAGGTAGAGAAGGACAGAGAAAAAGAGAGAAAGAGGGAGATGGGGATAGAGCAGAGGGATGGAGAGAGAGAGAGAGGGATGAGAGGAGGGGTGTTGAGGGAGGGGGGCTGTGGCTGTGAGGATTAAGCCATCAAGCACTATCATTGGAGACAATCATTGGAGGGGAGGATGAGTGAGACTGAGAGGGAGAGGGAGAAGAGGGGGAGAGAGAAAGAGAGAGAGAGGGAAAAAGAGAAAGAGAGGGCATGAAATAGAGGATTCTGCAATCAGATGCTGGTTAAAGAGATATCCAGCTGTCTTTTAAAGACTTCTCACCCTTGAGAGTTCACAAGTTCATTTTTCATTTGTTGTCTCTGTATGTGGTGGAAGGCTGTTCAGCTTTTCCTTTGAACTGAATGTTCCTGTGTTCCAGGGTTGTAGTCTGCTTGATGGAATTCCCTGGAGCCCCGACAAGCGAATAGACCATGGCATTATCACGACAACAGGACATTGATGTTTCATACAGTGCACTGGTTTCCACCTTCAAAGCCAGAGAATTTGCTGTCAGACAGCCACACATTGTTGCTTAAACCTATCAAAGTTGATGCCACCCGTTCACCTTGACCTTTCTCAATGTTCTTCTCTCTCTTGACCTCCTTGACCTTTCTCAATCTTAAGTTCAAATAACCAGAGAAATATTTACTCTAGTAAAAGTACCACAATGACGACCCTACTTAAGTAAAAGTAAAAAGTGCCTGCTTTTATTTGTACTTTAAGTATTAAAAGTACAATTATTTTCATAATGATGTATTATCTTAATGCCCATATTCTAATAATAATAAAAAAAACCAGTATGGGCTGTGGCATTTTAATTAAGTTAGTTTTAGGTTATACTAGGCTAGTTAGTTTTAGGCTAATGCAATTGTGCTTACCATCTGTGGCCCAGTTTACATTCTGACTTACAATTCTGGAGACTATCTAGGGTGATCTGCTGAGTTAAATATCATTAAGCAAAACAAGAGAGTCCAAAGTTTAACAGGGTGGACAAGGGAAACGTATGGTGGATCGTAATGCCAGTTCTGCTGGTCCAGACTGTACAGAAACGTTTTTTTTCAACGCGTGAGTTGTTGAGAAAGGTGTCTTTATGATAAGGATGTTATGCTCGAAACTGACGCCTCAAATCAACTCGATCAGTGTCGAGCTTTTGAAGCGCAAATGTTTCAAAACACTGCTTCGAAACGTGGTTCAAAATGTCATGTGACCACGGCTAAGTGAATCAACCGCGAGCTGGTTCAAAGATTTAAAGCGGGGCATGTAGCGCTCTAGAATCTTTGGTAGCAACCCAACTCCCAACTCCAATGCAAGAAACATGTGCCGGTCAGGTAGCCTACGCCTTTTGTCAGAGACAAAAAAAAACTCATCATAAAATGTAACGGAACTGAACGACGGTGTTGTAGAAAAGTAGTGGAGTAGAAAGTATAGATAATTGCTGCAAAATTTAATGATTTAACGGAGTAAAAGTCAAAAGTAGCCTATGCACTATAGATTTTACTTAAGCAAAGTGCAGATACATGGAAAATGTACTTAAATACAATAACAAAGTATTTGTGCTTGGCTACATTCCACCACTGCCTGAAACACAATAAAGCCTAAAAGTAGGCGCTCCTCTCCTCCACCTCTTCTTCTTCCTCTTTCTCCTCTGACCTCAAAGCTTTGGGCAGATCCCTGAATTAACATTCACATCACCCTCATTCTCAGACAAGGACCATACAGAATAAAAGAAAGACCTTTTCTTAGGGAAAAAAAAAAGAATGACCCAGCTCCATCCCCTCCTCCAAAAAAGAAGCTAAAATTCATGTAAAAATAAGTTCAACACTGATTTCAGGACATGGGAACACGCCTAGGAGAAGTCAGTCTTGACAGTGAAGGGGTGGTGGCAGTACAGTTTCCCATGCGCCGGATGACAGTTCCAGGGGTGTCAAATTAAATCAAGACTTTTCCCTAGCTGGACCCACACCACTGTGCACTTCAAGCAGAATGCATTCAGCAGCTCATCAAAGCCGCTGGCATGCCTTTTATACTTGGAGTAGCACGTTGGCCCTTAGTAATCCATAGTGCTCGAGCAGTGGAGTGTGTCTGTGTGTGTGTGTGTGTGTCCATTGGTGGGCGTGCAGGTTCTCCCCAGTAATGAAGGGGGTGAGTTGGCAGTGAGGTGAGACTGTGTGTGTGTGTGTGTGTGTGTGTGTGTGTGCGTCCATTGGTGGGCGTGCTGGCTCTCCCCAGTAATGAAGGAGGTGAGTTGGCAGTGAGGTGAGGCTGTGTGTGTGTGCGTGTGTGCGTGCGTGCGTGCGTGGGAGTGAGTGAGGAGTTTGGCGCTACGTGAGGACACCTCTCCTGATAGTGCTGACATGGTGACCAGGCCTTGTCTTCTTCTTCTGCTGCTGCAGCTACTGCCTCTGATGATGAGGCTGTATGGCTTTGAAAAACTCAATTAGACTTTTTTTTCACCAGTTCACTGAAGGATTCTACCTCTCTCTCTCTCTCTCTCTCTCTCTCGCTCTCTCTTTCTCTTTCCCCAGGGAAACTCTTTTTCTTTCATTTCCTCTTCCTCACTATGTCTGTCTGTCTGTTTTACACTCTTTCTCTCTATCTCTCTCTGACTTTCAGGGTTACTCCTCTCTGTATGTCTGTCTGCCTGTCTGTCGCTCCCTCTCTTGCTCTCCCCTTTTTTGCCATTCTCTCTATCTCTCTCTTTTCTTTTTCTTTCTCTGTTCCTCTCTGTCTCTGCCGAAACTACACGCACATCCTTAAGCCTTAAGGCCTCCACTGCGCTCCATCAGTGATCACTTTAAGCGTCCAATCAGACCCCTTATCTCTGCGGCGCTGAAGAGGAGGCTGTTTGGACAGCCGGCGCGTAAACAGAGAGGGGCGGTGTGCTCGTGGGGCCGCACAGAGGGCGTGTGCACACAACGCAGTGCCAGAGGGGATTCGGCCAAACATCGCATCAATTTTCCCTCCAACCGTAACCCCCACCACCACCATCACCACCTCCTCCTCCTCCTCTTCCTCCTCCACCTACCCTGCTCCTCCTCATCTTTTTTCTCTGTCCTGTGGCAAATCCAATTAAGTGGACAGCTTCACACCGACAGACGAGGGCTGGCGAGCAAGCAAAGCGCCAGGGCCTTCAGTGATCCGATCGCAGGGCAGGAAGTTTCGCCGTGCAGAGAGCCCCTCTCAGTCTGGCTTATTAGAGGACAAGAGATGGGATGAGAGGGAGAGAGAGAGAGAGAGAGAGAGAGAGAGAGAGAGAGAGAGAAAGAGAGTATAACACAGGCCAAGGCAGGGGGAGAGACCCAGAATTGGACATCCACTCATATCAGACTCCTTATCTTCACTCGAAGTGTCGCTCTCTTTCCAGCTTCACCGCGTCAACAAAGGAGCCTGTTTATAAGAGATAGCGAGATAGAGAAAAGAGAGAGAGCGAGAGAGAGAGAAAGACAGATAGAGGGAGAGAGATGCAGAGGGAGAGAAAGGAAGAGATATGGAGAGGAAGACAGAGTGATGGAGAAGGGGAGAGGCGAGAGTGTGAGCGAACTAGAAATTACCCGGGTTTTGTGACTGAGTGCTGAGATTATTGTGATTGATGTCTATTTTCGAGATGTCATCCCCCCCCCCCCCCCCCCCCCCCCCCCCCCCCACTCCGGTGGTCTTAAAATAGGTTCACTGTGAAGTGCTGTAATAGACCGTGGAGTGGAAATTCAGCAGAAGTTGGTGTGATGTGTGTGAGTGAGTGGCGCGGCACGTGAGGATAATGAGTCATTTGTCCAAGCAGGAGCACGTCATACGCTGGAGAAGAACAAAGCACATTTTTACAGACTTTATTATTATTATTATTATTATTATATATATATATATAAAATTTTATTGTTTGTGCAGACTTTCCTAATTTAGTTAGACAAGTGCTGGAGATTTGTTTCTGAGGATTCCTCCTTAAGAATGCCCAAGAGAGGCGCGCACGAGGACAGGGAATTAGTCTGCCTAAACACACACACGCACACAGACACATGCACGCACACTCACACACACACACACACACACACACACACACACACACACACATACATATTTACACGTGCAAAGACATTCACACACAAACATAAGCACACACACACACACACACACACACACACATACACACACACCGCTCTGTAAATGTGTAATACAGTATCTCCAAAGGCTCCCATATTTCTATTAAAAAAAAGCCTCCTCCTCAGCATCCTGAGCTTGTGAGAGCCTCTCCGCGCACGGCTGCCCATCATAGCCGCCTCTTGTGCCTGCGTGTGTGTGATAACGCCCACGCTCACCTCCTCAATGTCACCGCCGCTGCCTGTTTATCCCACCGCAACACCGCGCCGCTCCCCGAGCCCCAGCTGCGGCACACCAACACAACGCCACGCCGCGCCGCGCCGTAACGCAACGCAACGCAACGCAACGCAGTGCCATGCGCCAGTCTCATCTAATCACCACCTCATTCAGGAGGCCCAAGACTGGCGTCAGTATCCTGCAAATGTCTTTGTACTCTTTCTTTATTTTTTCTTTCCCTTTCCTCTTTTTTCTTTGTCCATTCCATTTCTTTTTTCCCCCGACCCGTGCAACTCCTTGCGTGGCGTTCTTCTGAGGCTCGACGTGGGAGCGGGACGCGGCTGCTGTCATTGATAGCTGATGAGGAGGGCGCGATAAGCAGGGCGGCCGTCGAGCCGCTGAGACAGGTGGACACGCTGAGACCTCCTCAGCGCCCGAGCGACAGTGAAGGAGCGGCGCGAGAGGGTGAGAGAGAGAAAGAGAGAAAG
The DNA here is from genome assembly GCF_018492685.1 of Alosa sapidissima. Lineage (NCBI taxonomy): Eukaryota > Metazoa > Chordata > Actinopteri > Clupeiformes > Clupeidae > Alosa > Alosa sapidissima. Next base: position 21,105,612 of record NC_055975.1, on the reverse strand, counting down.
AGGGTGAGTGAGTGAGAGAGAGAGAGAAAGAGAAAGAGGGTGAGTGAGTGAGAGAGAGAGAGAAAGAGAAAGAGGGTGAGTGAGAGAGAGAGAGAAGGTGAGAAAGAGAGGATGAGAGAGAGAAAGGCACTGCTCAAGTATGCCAGAACATTCCGTCTCCCCTGACGGCTCGATTCACGTCTGTCTTTTTCTTTTTTTCCCCCCTCCGTCTCTTTTTTCTTTCTTTCTTTTTTTTTGGAAGCACAGGCCATCTGTTCATCACAGCCTAACAAATGGAGGCTGCGGAGATGTCACAGTGAGTGAAACTACCTCAGAGACAGGTGAGGGAGAGGCGGGAGAAAAACAGAGAGCAAGTGAGAGGGAGAGAAAGATTGAGAGAGTGACTAAGTGAACAAGTGAAAGACAGAGAGGGAGAAGAGGACAAGAGAAAGAGAGAGAGAGAGAGAGGAAGAGAAAGAGGGAGAGGAGCAGGACAAAAGAGGCTTCATTCATATCGGTAATGGGCTGTCATGAGGGGAGTCATGAAGCCACGACACAGTGCTATGCTTAGTTGCGTTTCATTATGGGCTGTATTTATAGTGCCTTAGCGGGGCGTGTGTGTGTGCGTGTGTGTGTATATATGTGTGTGTGTG
>NC_055975.1:20997480-21099980 GCF_018492685.1 Alosa sapidissima | reverse complement strand
TTGCGTAACAGACAAGACCCACACTAAACCCACTGCTCCCCCCGAAAATGCATTTGTCCGAGGCTTTTCAATTTTCAGCATAATTAAATTGTCACAAGAGGGGTCAAGATACTCTTTCACATTAGCCTATAACATTTTGGAATACAAACCATTTTGACACAAATTATCCAATTAAAAAGCGGACGCTTGCCAAATGTTTGACAATACAATGAACAGATTAATTTCAAGGCTATACAGTGCTATAATTAGAATGTGTATTCTCTCCATACTTTTTAAAAAGCCATTGCAGAGTGTGTTGGGGCCATGCAATCTGGCCAAGTGTATTTCAAATATAGATCCTACAAACTGGCCTCTTTGCAGAACAGCTCCCCCAGTGATCACAGTCATTTGTATACATAATTTGGGAAAATTGGCTATTTCTCTCCTTTTTTTGTAATTGTTGCCTTGCCACCAATAGCTATTGTGGCAGTGCATTATTTTTGGGAGACTATACACTTGTCTCTCCTGTCTCAACTCATGGCTCCAGGGAAGGAATGACCCGCATGCGACCATTTCTCAAATGCAATGGGCTACTTTAACAAAAAACAAAACAAAACAAAACAAAAAAAAAACTGCAGGTAATCCACAGGGCTGCTGTAGGATGGGTCTGTCGGCAAGATAAAAGTCTGCTTCTCTGCTGGTAGCTTCAGTATAAGTATAAGTATATATACTTTTTTGATCCCGTGAGGGAAATTTGGTCTCTGCTTTAAATCCAATCGGTGAATTAGTGAAACACAAACAGCACACAGTGAACACACAGTGAGGTGAAGCACACACTAATCCCGGCGCAGTGAGCTGCCTGCTTCAACGGCGGCGCTCGGGGAGCAGTGAGGGGTTAGGTGCCTTGCTCAAGCAACCGGCAACCCTCCGTTTACAAGTCCAGAGTGCTAACCGGTGGGCCACGGCTGCCCCATCATAGGGACACATCAGGTTTTGCGGTGAATGGAAAAAGAAAAATAGTAAACAGATCGCTCCTCACAAGGCATTTGCAATTCTTCCACAATAACTTGTAATTGGTTGTGCCTGACCCAAGCATCTGCTGCAACATAAAACCGTATTCAGGAGCAACGTAAAAGATGTGTTTAGTGTATTAGGTGTGTGACGCAGGCTTCAAGATGTGATCCGTGCCGCACAGATACGCTCTTTCAGTCACATAGCCTCTTCACAGTACACAGTTTGCTGCCGCACTTCTGTAAATACCAGCCCGTCTTCAACTCCATTCCGATGGCTACAGGGAGTTCATATCAGTGGCTAGATCCCTGTAATGTCACTGGAAGCCATTTTGTTGCCTGGCAGGTATTGCTGACACTTGGCACTGTGCCGCGTGGCACTCTCCACATACCTTTAAGGGCCACAGACGCACCCGCCATGCCTACAATGGGCTACCAAAGCGCACCCAGTTACAGCGAGCCAGATTTCTTTAAAAGATAGTTAGGCTGCTCACGAGGAAGTCTCCCCTCACTGTCTCTCCCTTTTTCACCTCCTCTCTCTCTATCTCTCTCTTTCTCTCTCTCGCTCTACTGCAGTATCCCCCCTTCAAACCCTGTGTCACCGTGTGCAGACAGGCATTTCATAATGATGGAGCACTCGGACTTTATCTCAGCACGGGAACAAATTGCTTTCTGATAAGAATGGAGAAGCTGTTTACTCGAACTAGCCATTTTCTATGCTCTACTGTCATTTTTTAAGGCTCTGGGCCGAGCTATATCTCCTTTTCCTTCTTTTGCTTTCTTTTCTTTTCTGCTTTAACCTCCACTTTTTTCTCTTTTGTTTCTCAGCTCCAAGAGCTGAGTTGAACGACAGTTTGGGACACCGAAATCTGGAAAAATCAGTGGAATGTATAGCAAAGAAAAAATAGCCATGATCAGACTTATATAGGAAAGTAAAAAGAGCCATAAAAAGCCTTGTGAGGGGTCAGTTAATATGTCAACACTGCACACCCAGTGTCTCCCTCTCAGAATGAAGAATTACTTCATCAGCATGGGCCTGTTCATTGTCCACATGCTCAATGTACTATATTCTGCTGATGGTTAGTCTAATGATACCACTTGATCATGCAGTTTTAGGCACTTAGCACTATTTCTCTACTTCCTTCACCAATGAGTATTAATGAGGTGTTACATGATGCTAGTGCGTGCCAAGCAGAAATCACCTTGACTTTTGGACAAAAGATGGATTACTGAGGTCCAAATCACAACTGTTTCAGCTGGAGTCACAAAATGGCCAACATAAACTGTCATGTGTGTATAATAGCCATTTAACTGCCTCAGCAATTACCTGCTCTCTCCACAAAAGTAATGATGTTCTTTGTCGTATCCCTCTAAGCTTGATTCAATCTTTAGTGATTTCTGAGTCTAACTTGCATTCCCATCTATCAATTCCATAAAACCAGATTCAGATGAAAGGCTTACAACTGTCAACTGACACACCATTGGGGCAGTAAAATTGCCGATGCAGATTTTTTGTTTACGCTTTCCTGTGAGTATGTGCACCCAGAGGCCCGTCATCTGCTGCCTGTTCCATTCCTGGCTGTTTGTGTCTCTGCCCAAATGCACAGTCCCCGGGAGATTCCTCTGAGGAAGGTGATCAATCACGTTAGCAGGTGTCTAAAGCTCAGCAATATGAGTGGATTCTGAAGTCATATTATGGGCAATCCCTAGAGACACACAGCCCTACTGGAATATCTCGTTCATAAAGCACATTGCTGGTAGGTGCGGGCTTGTATTGTACAACACAGAAGCTGTGAGTTCTTAACTATAAAGTATTGTTTCCAAATGCAGTTATCCATTGCTGCCAAGGGGTAAGATCTATATTGGTGGAGAACCTGGAATTTCACCATAAAAGAAAACCGAATCTAGGGTAAATTAATATTGTTTCATTTATTGTAATTTACTCTCTCACACACATATTAGGCTATGTCAGTCCACCTTAATCATTACATTCAAAATGGAATAGAATATGTATAGTACACATACACACACGCACACACACACACACACACACACACACACACACACACACACACACACACACACATACACACAGTATTTTATGCCCTTGAGGAAACAAAGATGTTTGTTCTCCATTCCAGTTAGTTCATTGTCTGCTTTGCTTTGGGGTAAAAAGGTTAACTGTGAATCACAGAGACTCAAACAGAAGTTCTTCAACAACACGAATGATAAATATACAGGTCCCGAATCTTGAACCTCGGCAATGGCATCTATTAACTATAGCCTGACAGAACAATAAAGCATGGTTATCTGTGGTCTCCTCTTCCATCTCACTATATTGTTGTCTTTAGCATCTGTGTCTGAAAACTGCTGCAGCAAATATACCAGGACATGCAAATATGAGCTACTCACTAGCGTAGCCATAAGGTGCATAATGATTTTATGTAGTCTGTTCAGCTTCCACAAGGGCCAATGAACATTAGGGCTATTCCACCTTCATAAAGGTAATGGGCTTTACTTTAAATGATCACTCTTTTCAGCAGTAGGCCTACTTGTTAACTGGGAAGCTATGACTGGTTTAGTTTCTGCTTAAAACCTTCAAAAGACTGTAACCTACAGTCTTAGACAAATTTCCAGTAATCCAGAAAATCTTAAACTATGCAGTATTGGCAATTTCCTTACTGTTTTCTCAGTTTTTGCTTCTTTTTCGCTGGCTCTGTCATGACGAATGTCTGAGAAACTCCATCGCTACCTTTTTCTAGCCGGTGCCTGGCGGGTATGTGTATTTGAATGCAGTAAAGCAATTTGTTACACTCGCATGGACGGATTAGGAACTTTTGGGCCCCTGGGCACAGATGTATTAAGGGCCCCCCACTAATTGTCGCATATGTGGGAGGGGGATTTGTTTGATGTGATTTCCTGTATGCTGGTGCATTTTGGGGATGGCCAATACTAAATTCAATCAGATTTATAGCGTACATCCTGATTTGTTAATATTGAGGCAATGTTTCCATGCAAAGGCTTGGGCTTCAGGGCTTCAGGGCCCCTTGACCCCTTGGACCCCTGGGCCTGGGCACGGTAGGCCCTAGCAGTAATCCATCCCTGTACTCTCGTTATACTTCCTGACACTGAGGCCATCGGCCCGCCGGCCCACAGTTGCAAGGGTGGTTTTTCCGCTCACAGGCGCTAGGGGGAAGCAAGACGGCCACCATTCAACCCGAAAAAAGTCATATAACCATTCCAATGACTCTGAAGCTGTTAAATGAAGGTAAATTAAGCTAAAAAATGTGCATATTAAACTAAAAAACCTGCATAGTGTGCCTTTAAAAGCAAAGCTAACCATCAGTTGAATGTCCAAGAAAACACGTCGACAATGCATCATCTTGTAGTATACAGAAAATTTAAAGAATTTGTTCAGGTATGTAAACCAATGATTTTAGCATTGCCTTGGCCTCAAAGACAGAGCCTCAAAGCACCTCAATTTTAGCCCACGTTAATTAGTTGCAAACACAGCACTCCAGATGCTTGAGACACTGGCTCTAGTAAATGGGAAATCTATCTGCAGCTTTTTGCAGCCCATGCTTTTTGCATGTGCCTACACGGAGAAAGCTATTTGTGGAATTGAATCCCCCTGGGTGTTTTTCGGCGGACCCTTGGATCTGTTGTCAGCTGTCAATAGATAACTGGAGAATGGGGCAGGTACCTGCATCCACTGGTGATCTATCTCCAGGCCTGCAACACTGCCAACCCACAGATCCCTGACACTGGACCAAATCGATATCCTAATTCATGAGCAGAACACGCATTCACCTGCATATAGACCCTTTCAACAATAAAAACAAAAACAATGCTTGAACGTTCTATCTGGGCCCCAATCTACTTCCTCTGCATTAAGATAACATATGGAATGTTAAAAAGGAAGTCTTGTGGGGCCAACTATGATGCTGATAATGGAACTCTCTTGAAAGGGTCTATGCAGTACGTATGACTGTGTGACACGCCGTTCCACTTTAGGTAACAGCCAATCAAATCTGACCTCCCTGCACCTATTCGTCTTCCCTGCTGGCGTTGCGGCGACGATGGGAAGAAGGATGAAGAGAGGCCAGTGCGCTTAAAGAGGATTTGTGACTGACCCACCCTGGAGAAAATCAAACCATACTGAATTACAAAAGCACTTCAGGTGTAGGCTACTCCTCAGGTTGTTTTCTGAAAGTCACTGTGACATTTTTGCACTAGCTCGCCCACCAGAAAAATACATCTCAACTGGATTAGCATAATCTTGAGAACATGCTTTGGCCAACTGTAGTGCTAATACCAATGGTCTGTCATTAAGTACTACTTTGAAACTTGCTTTCACTCCTGCGTTTTTCTTTTCATTGCAGCTTCATATATGTCTGGCTTCTTTGGTCTAGACCAGTGGTTCTCAAATGGGGGTACGTGAAGGCACTCCAGGGGGTACGTGAGATTTTAAAATATACATATATTTAAAAAGTAAAATCCATGCAAAAATACTTTAAAAACAATTACTTAATAATATTTTTAAGAAAAATATAAGTTCATAAAATTAATTTTATATTTCAGTAGGCTATTCAATTTCATTATCCTAAAAACGGATGGTTCAGGATGGTTCGACCCAACCTGTCACATGCCACCCGCCATCACCTGTCAATCACTGTCTCAACTCAAACGATGGAGTCGTGGTTGAAGCATAGCGGTAATTCTTGTGCGCTGGTTAGGGGGTACTTGGCTGAAAAAAATATTTCACAGGGGGTACATCACTGAAAAAAGGTTGAGAACCACTGGTCTAGACGAGTCATTATTTCCTGTGCAAACATCTTTTACACATTATTTTGCAGCAGCCTTTTCAGATCACTCTTTCCTCTCCTCTGCTACTCAAGATCAAACATTTCAAATATGATTTTTAAAAAACTAAAAAAGCCTTGAAAACAAAAAACATTCTGACATAATAAGATAAGAGTTGTCAGGTAAAGGGTATACATATGGTTCAGTTTGTGAAATTATTTGTCATTAGCCACTGTTCTCATGGTACAGAAGAGCCGTCTCGAGTCTGTGGCTGGGAGGACTTTGAGGCTGAAGGTCTTCACCTCTGGGCCCCACATCCCCCTCGCTCCCAAACCTCTGTCCACTCCATTACAGCCCTGAGAAACTCACTGGCAGTAGCAAGCACAGGTCAGTGTGGTCACTCACGGATCATGTCTCGATACAGCAGTCCACTGGGCTTTGGTTCATATTTCCCCCTCTCTTCAGCATCAGCGTTTGTTTTTCTTTGTCCTCTCTGTGTGATGATGAATGTGCTGACCTGGTGGTGGACTCGGCTTCACACTTTCAATAAACCCATGGAACTCTCACGAGGCACGACAGAACTGCATGTCTGGTGTAATATCAGGCAAGACAAAGCCAGAATGTCTCAGAACATTTCTCAGAGTGGCGGCAGAAGTCTGTTACATCTATTGCATGGGCACCATATGGATTGTGATTGTTGACGCAAGACCTTGATCATGCATATCAACACATGACTCTCTGCTTTGAAATACCAAACAATTACTTTGACGTCACGTGCAGAGAAAAATACTGTAAAGTATATTTAGTATGATACACAAGGTTCTTTCTTTAGTGCAGTGAAAACAGGTGAATGTAAAAGTAAAAATGTAAGGTAACAATCTGCAGGAGGCAGGACACAGGAAACATTTACCCCAGTGTCACTGCATAACTTTAACAAGAACCATGTGAGAAATCTATACATACACACATAATATTATGTACACTTGGGCTCAGCCTGAGGGGGTGAAGTTGCTCTACTTGCTTTCATCAGTCCCCCCTCACAGACACAAGCTTCTTGCTTCTCTCTTCTTGCAGGACATAAGAACACTATGCCTTTCATGTACCACAGCGCTCCCCTGGCGCCAGACCAAAATTAATTGTGATCTAGTTAGACAACTTTTGGTCCGCTTCCGGTCTCATTAAGAGTCTCTCCTGCGCTGTCTCTTTGACGTGCAGCTCGAATAAAGCATCCTCCGCCGATGTCAAAACATTTCAGGATTCACATCCCTGTGTGCGCTCTTATTCTCTCTCTCTCTCTACTTCTCTCTAATAACTCTGTCCTAATGTCTCATCACACTGTTTTAGCTCCAGGCAAGTTGTTGGGAGTCTCGTTTTTAATGATAACTCCGAACAGTCCCCAGGATTCTTCTAGAATATCAAAATGGAAGGTATCACACACAGTAAGATCTAGGATCCATCACATTGTGAATTGTTCATTGGTTAACAACCTTGACTTGTCTATGTAGACCAAAACACTAAGTTGTGCACAAAACGGAATACTGTTCTAGTCAGTGGATAAAATACACCTTGAATGAATAAGATAGTTATAGATAACATTTTTGTTCTTTTTACCAGCATGGTGATGGCTATGGTTAATAAAGGTGAATCAATGGACATTAGTGTATTGTTTTATGAATAATTTCCCCTTAAGCACATTGAATTACCCGTGTATTAAATGTGCTATAAATAAACTTGCCTTGCCTATTTGGAACAGCCTAGCAGCAGTCGAGGCTTCTCCAATTTTATGTGAGCAATTCAACAGTGTGTAGATGGCATCAAAATTCAGTAGTGGGTGTACTGTGAGCATGAGTTGATTCAATTAGAATCATATCCACTTGTGTTTGACTCCCTCACACTTCGCCTAGCTTATCCTGTGTTGTAAAATAATTGTCTGCCTCAACCGCTTTCAGTGTTTCTGTCAGAAATAGCTCCTAATCAGCATGTTTATTTCATTGTTACAGCCTAAACAATCCTCTTGCCATGTGCAGTGGTGTGCAGTTTACAGTACAGTGGACAAAAGGATTTTACCCACCCCCTGAAAGTCTGGTACCAGTTTGGTTCCCCAGTTTGGTTTTTTTTACATGACACACCTTATCATGCAACCAAATGACAGACAGGCACATAAAATGTCTAATATGCACAGGATAACACAATATCACGAGGCCCGCATATGTTGCACAATTGCCTTCATAACAATAGAACAATTCCACTTCTGCAACTGTGACAGTTAGCTGATCATTTGGAGGAGGATAAGAGTTGTTCATGGGAAGGAGTGGAGAACTGACATCATAAACAGAGGGGGGTGGGGTACTGTTGCTGAAGTTTGGTTATGTTTCATGTGAGAGTACTGCCCTCTAGGGGTTGTTTTGAAAACTAAATCTACACTAGACTCTGTATGTGCTAAAGTGGGGGTGGGGGACTATGTCTAGCTGGCATACATACTTTTGTGCTAATATATGATTTTATGATCCAAATAACACCCCACACAACTAGTCATTTAAATTAACTCAAATTTCCTGATTTAAACAAACTTTATTAACATGCTTTATTTTGTAATTGCCAAAGGAATACTGCAGCAGAACAGAACAGCAGAATTACTATCAAACATAACAAAATAGACAATATGGGAAAAAACTAAAACTGATACAAAACCTGAGTAAAGCATGTACAATCACAAAAAATCACAAAGACAGGCGGCCTTATCTGTCGGTTCACCTGAAAGAACCACATGGACTCTGTAGTCTGTCAGGACCTGGAATCTACACAGGAGTTCTGAAGAGATGGGGCTGTGGCTACTACGACCATCCAGAAACACCAGACGCTTCATTTGGTGCATCTCTCCAAGCCTCAGTAAGTCCCTCCCAGACATACCGAAGGATCTAAGATGTTTGGAACAATAGATATAAAGATACAATAGGTTTAACAAAACCTAGTCAATTAATAGACTAATAATAGACTTAATACAAACAAATGCATTTTTGAATAATAATGCTGAGCTGGACGGAATTTAAAACAAATGCAAACGACTAAATAATACATATTACGCTTTTACTGATTTGCTGTTTTGCAAGAACTGATATTGACAAAGTCAAAGTCTGCTATTGGGAAAATTGGGTCATTCCATATCAAATCAGATAGAATCCAGGAAAATGGTTGCTGCACTGTCTCAGATTTTGCTCTGAGTTTGTCTATATAAAATATAAGTTACATTACATAATTAAGCAATATGGCATGAGTGGCAGATATTGCCATGGCTATGATTCGGCCACCGGCATAACACCAGAGGCCAAGTGGCACAGGTAATCCCAGCCATGATGATATCTAGTAGTAAAAGTGCATAAAGCAACATGGCACTCGTGATCGTGGTACTGGCAGCACGGGCTCTGCATTTGGGCTTTGCATTTATCCCATCCGTGAATTAGTGAAACACTGGGTGTTCTAGTGAGGGGTTAGGTGCCTTGCTCAAGGGCACTTCAGCCGTTCCCACTGGTCGGGGATCGAACCGGCAACCCTCCGGTTCCAAGCCTGAAGCCCTAACCAATAGGCCACAACTGCCCACTTTTCTCACTCAAATGTGACTTAATAAAATCGCTGCTCTCTCGCTTTGAATAAATGGAATGTTTGCATCGGACAATTCAATGCAAAATGCTGAGTGATTACTAGCTTTAAAATGAGTCAATTTAGAATATGAATTGTACAATTGAATATGTTAGCAAATATATTGATATTTGGTGGCGGCGTATAAATAATGTATAACAAAAAGAAGCCATCCGATATATTGCTGTATCAATATTTTGTCCCACGAGTACAAAGTGCCAATGCTGTACATTCATAAATAAAAACAGTTAATTACATTGTTATACCCATGCATAATATTTATCTAATATGTATATCTGGAACAACACTGACACTGTTTCACACTAACACGTACACTAAGTGTCCATACAATGAGATACTTCAACATAGATTTTCATGTTCCTAATACTAACCCCACATACCATTGTATGTCTTTTTACTGAAAAAAGCAACATCCCCTTGTTTAATCTTTATTAATATATTAATATATGAATGCTCATTATTTGTAGACCTCAAATATTGGCACAACATTAATAAAATATTGTATCTCAAAAAATATTAATGATTGATACTAAATGGACACAAAATATTAAGTTTAATTATAATATCCCTAATACAAGTCTCTTTTGCAGTTCCCCCCACCAAATCTCTTACATAAAATCAATGAGCATGCTAAACAAACTTTTAGTGGTTCAGTCAAAGTAAGAGCATGTGTGTCTTCCATACTACAAAGATTGGACTGGCTACCAATAATACTTTTTAATATATTAATGCCTAAACGTGGCTTCCCAAATTATGTGCTTTTCAATATCAAGAAAATGAAATAATCTCAAGGGCTAAAAAATGGGATTTGAACAGAAATATTTTACAGGCATTGATTGTTGGGACCCACTCATGATGGAGACAAAGAAGTTACTTTTTTGAGACAGTGCAGCTACAATCTTATCTTATTTGACATGGAATGACCCCATTTCTTAAATAAGCACTGATGCTCACCTGATTTTCAGAGTTTGTAACTGAGGGAAAAGCCTTGGGATCTCAACTATTATGATGTCGCCTTTGAAATCAAATGGATCGTAGTGTAGGTGTTGTAGGTCTGGCACTTTCTTTGCAGCCAGTGCCATAGCCCCTGGTCGCATCATCATACCAGTTAGAGACAAAGTTCTCAAAGTCCTTGGCAAAGAGGTAGCATAGCCACGGAATGGATGACCGTCTGGAAGAGTAAAACAGAAAGTCTTTATTGCAGTTGTGATTAGATTTCATTTGATTGAATATAATTACTCACTTTTTTATGTTTATGGTGATAGCCTAGTAGCCTACTTGTAGACTCTAAATATTACCAAAAAACACATTGAGTATACAAGACTAGAAAGATGACTATCTGGACTAAATGATAATATCACTAATGAATTACTAAACAGTAAACACAACTAGTGACAAAGGCCATGACAACATTGTCTTCGGTAGATCACTTTTGCTGAAGCATCAACTAAGTTAACTGTACAGATCTCTGGTTCTGTTACTCACTCATAACAGTAAGCTCTGTGAGGTGGGTTAGACTCTTCAGCCATGATCTCAGGTGGCTTCGCCCTTTGTCCCTGCGGTCATACTTCACTGTCAGACTCTCTAGAAAGGGCAGATGGTCCAGAGCCACAGGTGACAACATGGGATCCATGTAGTTCAGAAGCTCAAGGCTTGTGAGACCATTTTTTCCATTGTGTAGATCTTAAAGGAAGAGTTTGATTGATGATTACCACACACACAATTACCATGTTGCTTATAGGCTATGTTAGTGGGGCAGTGTATACATAGCCAACAGGGTATTTCTAAGGTAAACAAATAAAAACCATTGCGCTGATCCTAAATCACTTCCATTTGGGGGTTTGGGACCTTTTTCAGGCTACTCACCTGGTGAACCCAAAGCTTCTCCGGACAAATTCAAGTAGTCGTCAGGGAGAGCCTGACCTGTCCACATTCTGAGAGAGAGGTGTTTAAGCTTGGGTAAGCTCCTCAACAAGGCGTGGAAAGTCTGTTTGGGAATGGGATAGCGACCCTCGTGAAGACGTAGTGATGTAAGGTTGCTGAGTTGAGATATGGCATTCATAAGCTCTGACCTGACGGAATCGAAGATGAAGCAACACACTGAAAGTTGCTCGAGCTGTGGCAGCAATGTCAAGCTCTTAGCCAGACCAGATGAATCGCATAATAAACGGACGACCAACGTTTTTAACTCCCTCAAACTGCTTAGATTCGTCAGGACATCTGAGTCAACTTTAGATAAATCTACTATAACAGACCTGAGCCATGGTAAGGAGGTAACAATCTTTTTCCACTCTTTTTCATTGGCATCGTCCACGATGACACTAGCCAACATCCTGCAACGTAGAGTCTTCCAGAAATTAGCCTTATACGACTTGAAAGTTCGAAGAGCAATGGTCTCGTTCTTCCAAAGAGAACGATGGTCTACCAGCCGCTTGAAATATGTGCAGCAAGAACGAACGTTCAATTTGTCTGACTTTGAAAGATACTTGAACACTTCCATCCATATTTCTTCTGGTAAACGAAAAACAGCCATGTGACAGTCGATAAGTAGCATTGCCTGAGAGAAGAAACTGTACAAACATCTCCCCTGTTATCTGCCGGGCAATCGGAATATCGTGTTAAATATCACATATTCCAGTCACTGTCAACGGCTGTAGGCGAAGAGAATGGAGACTATCAATGCATGGCTCTCAAGCATGCTCACCCACCAGTCCACACTTCAACACCCTGCACCGTGCACTCTGCATACACGGCCTGCCCGCACCAGCAGTACGCACCAGGCATGCGCCAATCGCTCAGCAGTAGGGGCGCCGGTCAATGACGTTTACATTACGGAAGTGACACACTCAAAACATATGCGCGAACAAAATTCAAATTTCCACGGTGGTCCGATAGCATAGGATTCTTAGTTATATGACTAACTAAGTACAGAATATTTGTATGTGACATTTAGACAGTTCGTTAGATTCAGATACATTTGATTTTATTCAAATCTTTCGAGACAATTTCGAATAATCGAGCTATCGTTTAGCGTGTTGTTGCCTAGCATATTCTACTATGATAGGGGAACGTTATGCTAGCTAGCCTCGCAGCCAGATATCTTATATATCCAACTAGTTACGTGTGACCTAACTGTACAAAATATCGGATAGGCGAATTTTGGTTCAAATAGACTAGGATTAAACCTAGTTTGTTAGCTTTTGTATTCTATGTCTCTAACAATTACATATTGTATGTAGCTAACTTAATGTTAGCCTTTTCCAGGCTACTTTATGTTCGCTATCTGGCTATCGTTAACTTAGCTACCTTGGAGAACATATTTTACCCGTCTTCTTAGACCCCAATAAGTATAAATTATCAGGTAGCTATGTTTCTATCTCCGTCTAAATGCAACATTTACCGGGCCCATGATCCGGCTTACTATGAAAGTGTGCCCCGACACACAGCGCAAGTGTACACTCCTGGGAAAGACTCGGCCAAACAGAAAAGCGTGTCTCTTAATGGCAACAGACAGTCTTCGTTGAGGATGGGATTGTTACATGGAAAAGGAGTGTTCAACTCCACATCCTGCGAGGATGCAAGTCCAGACCTCACTTGTGGACTCAGCTGTATCGTCGACAACGGGAGAGCATCATATTTGGAAACCTCTATCCACCCAGCAGTAACTGCTCTCAGAGAAACTGGTGTCAATAAATGCGAATCCCCGGTAAAGATCTTTGCAAGAATGAAAGCCAAAGTGTCAAGCCATAACACCCCTTTTAAGAGCACCGTTGTACATGAAGACCGAGTACCAACACACAGGATCTTACGGGATGAAATGAACTTCAACATGATGGAAATTGAGCAATACCCACCCTCCGTGGATGACACGGATGCATTCACCCTTTCCCCACCAAATTCTCCAGGAGAATCTCCAGCATCTGAGGTGAACAATTGCGAGTCGGATGCGGAGTTCCATCGGGGTCATGAAAATGTCAAGGTTATGAGCCGATCCACTCCAGCTGAAAGTTCGGATTCGGTAGAACCAGTTGTAGCCGATGCTACTGTTGATGAGAGTCCAGCAGCTAGCAGGAGCAGTAAATCGAAGTGCACTCCAAACGGTGAGTTCACTGACATTTTGTATAGGCCTACATCATCATCAGGTCATTACTTACCTTGATTGTCAGTTCCAAATATTTCTTTGTCCCTCACAGGATGTTATGTTTTGTTGGACAAGCTAGCAGTTATGCAGTCTCCAGCAAAAATATTTGCCTTGATGAAAAAAGAAGAGAGGCGTCCTCTGAAAACAAATGGTTTGAACCAAACATCGAAAAACAAAGGTATGTTTGGATTTTCTCCAACACTGCAGATTAGATGTCCATTTCAGTGCAATATAATGTATGTAGGTTTCACTGTCTAAATTGTTTTAAATTGAAGTTCATTTTCAAAGATGTATGTGTGCGACAACAGTATTTTCATATTTGAATTGGGATAGTTCCTCTCAATGTACACTGGATCTTTTGTTTACAAAGAGGGCATAGTACTTGCTTGGGGAGTCTGCTTAACAACTTTAATTGCATACCTGTAAGCACACTGTGAAAATGTTTACCATCCCTTTTGTTTTCATTAGAAAATGTCAAGGCAATTGAGCCCTTCATGGAACTGCCTATGGATGAAACCCATATCCATAGCCGTGTGGATGTAGCCTGCAGTGACAGGCCCGTGTTTGCCAGCCAAAGAGAGAACATCAGCAATACTCCTTTGCCGAAGTTTGCCAAAGGAAAGCGCAGGGTTTTCTCCACACAAGCTTGTGCTCCAGCACCGGCTCAGTGTCTGGATGACTCCGTACTCCTGGGCTCCCCACGTCTCACTATTCCCCAAAAACAGAGTGTGAACATTAAGCTCCAGAGTAACTCTGAGAACCAAGACCCAAGGATGGTGAGTTCACGCAGGTCAATGACAGGTCAATGAATTTTGTTCATGCCATTCAGTTACAAACCGTTGAATATTGACTGACCCTGGGTTCATTTATTCGTCATATACAGATTGAAGGGATTCAGCTAAAGCATTGGGTCCTGAAGCTGAGTGATTCTAAACTTTTTGTTGATGGACAGAGAGTGTAAGTTGATTCTAGTATTTTATGACTGTGTGCGTGTGTGTGCATGCACTTATTCACCATAACTCAATTGGCAGGCCCAAATGTTACCAATAACAAGATCACTGGTTTTAATGCATAGGGAGTACACACACAGATTAACTGCATATCTTGCACAGTGAATGCATTTGAGTGCATTTGTAATAAGTATTGCAGTGAGTTTCACTAATTCACGGATTGGGATAAATGCAGACCAAATTTCCCTCACAGGATCAAAAGAGTATATATACTTATACTTACTTATATATATGATTTCCGTTACTTGTTTTCAAGTGCTGTCAGCTCTAGTTTGCTTAACCTGTTTTCTTTTTACTTTTGCTTTACTCTTTCAGTGACAACAAAACACCCTGGCACAGCAACAGTATAGTTGAACGCATTGCAAGCAATGTCTTGAAAACAGTCTCTGGAAGCACTTATATCCTGGTTGGAAAAATGTCAACCAAATTGCCATCTGGTTAGTAGATTTTAATGAATAGTTTTAGTAGAAGGTTGAACTACTATGAGTATGAACT
Organism: Alosa sapidissima; assembly: GCF_018492685.1. Taxonomy (NCBI): domain Eukaryota; kingdom Metazoa; phylum Chordata; class Actinopteri; order Clupeiformes; family Clupeidae; genus Alosa; species Alosa sapidissima. The sequence continues at coordinate 21,084,885 of NC_055975.1, read as the reverse complement.
AATGAAAAGTATATTATAATGTGGGTTTCCAATTGGTTTCCTTTATCCATCCAGATTTGTAGGAATAACAATTGTGATTTTTTTTATTTTTTTTTATCTTCTCCCTTTTTGTAGGATTACCCAAGTGGTTTTTGAAAAAGTTTCTCTATGGCTTCCCTCAGATGTGGAAACAGTACCTCAACACATATCTAACAGAATCAAAGGGGTATGTTTTGTTGTGTCTTGTGACTGAGTCTGTCTTACCAGTGTTTGGTGAATTAGAATCAGCTTGTTGTAAGGATGGTTAATTCATTAGATGGTTTTACATTTCTGCTCTTGTCAATACATTTGTATGAGTCTGGAGAATGTCTTGATTTATGATATTGACTAGTCTTTTTGTTCTTACATCAGTTTAAGTCACAATGAGAGTCAAGAGAATTTTAAGCCTTCAAAGCAAAAGAAGCTGCCTCGGAAAGAGACCAAGCCAGAGAAGCTGGTAACCCCCAAGCTTACATGTAAGTAGAAATGGGATATGCATGTCCCACAAAGAACATTCTTACTAACAATATGCAAAGTAATAATTTTCAAGGAGCAGAGAATTAGAGAACTAGGTTTATGCTTTTTTGTTGTTGTTTAATGGGCGCCTATCCAGAAGAAGTGCTGGTTAAGTTGGAGGCATGGTATTACCACCTGTCGTAATCTTCTGCGTTGATATTCAAGACTGAGAGTTGCTCTGAAATGCTCCGCCCTCTTTGTTGTCCTTCAGACATGACCCCACCAGAGAGCTCACGAGGGGACAGCCAGAAGTTGTCCCGCAGTGGCCGTCTAATCAAACCCCCTCTGGAGTACTGGAAGGGGGGGCGGGTCGTCGTGGACAAGGACTTGAACGTCACTGTTCTTGAGGACTACTCTATAGTGCAGACGGTGAGCGATTGTATCTTTCTCTAGATTGTTTGCTCTCTAGAGTGGAGTGGCTTGTGCTGTACCAGTCTTTGTTGTTAGTTCATATTTGGGGGTGTAATCAACAGTATTGTTGGTATGACTAAGAAGACATTGCGATCCAATTAGCATTAACTAATATAGCATTAACTATATTTTTTGCACAGTTACATATTCAGTTACATACATGCTGAGTTTGCCCATGAACAATTGCATGTAAATGAATGTAGAAAAGGATGAAGTGATTAACTGAACTGAACTGAACTGATTACTGTTACGCTATTTCACACAGCCAACAAACAGAGAAGCACAAGAAAAGCCAAGCCAAAAGCAGAGCACAAAAAAATCCATAGTCACCCTAAAAGGTAATACTGCACTATTATATTTGATTATACTATTATCATTTTGAAAAATCAGGATATCATAATATTTGTTATAATATATGTTTTTGTTTTAAAATTCCTGTTCTTACAGAAACGTCTCCAAGCATGTCTAGCCAAGATGAGAGGGAGACCAGGCTAATTAGGAAAGCCAAGCCTTATCAGCGACCAGGGTGGCAAACTGACAAGACTCCATCCCAAACCCAGAAGAATTCTACCTTTGTAGTTCCCCAAACACGGGCAGCCAGTAGGAGATCAGCCAGTGCCTCACCGCCAACTGATGACACAGACACAGACACACCAGCTTTTCGCAACAGTGGTGAAGGTCAAACGAAACGTCGTCGCCCTGGAAGACCACCAAACCACCTTTCTGCAATCAGGTCTGATCAGACAGATACAGACACACAAGCTGTTCACATGGAAAGTGAATTTCAAACGAAACGTCGCCGCCCAGGAAGACCACCAAAGCACCAATCGGCAATCTGGTCTGAATCGACAGATACAGACACACAAGCTGTTCCCCACGAGGGTGAAGGTCGAGCGAAACCTCGCCGCCCAGGAAGACCACCAAAGCACCAATCGGCAATCTGGTCTGAATCGACAGATACAGACACACAAGCTGTTCACATGGAGGGTGAAGGTCGAGCGAAACCTCGCCACCCAGGAAGATCAACAAAGCAGTTCTTGTTGAACACAGACCAGCCTGTGCGCCAAAGTTCCCTCACCAGGTCCAAGAGAAGGAGCAGCTCTGCGGCCTCTCAGTCCCCCTCGGAAACGGAACAGCAAGTGATGGGGCCGCCGAAGTCCAGAGCAAGAAGAGGGCGTCGCAAAAACAAACCACCGGCAGTGGATGACAGTGCTGCAGATATCTCCAATGAGGACTTTGTGTCTGATAGAGACAGTGTCACGCGGAAGAGGAAACCTCAAGGCAAGAAGGGAAGTAAAAAAGATAATACCGAAGAAGTTAACGACAGCAAGTGGACGGATCAAGAGATGCAAAAACTTCACAAGTAAGTTATGCATATAATAAACACTTATGAGGAATTCAGTGTGTCTAAATACTTCAGTTTACCAGTGAATGCTTGTTGTTCTGTGTTAGAGATGACTGTCCCTGTAATCGAAAGTGAAATTATCTTTGACTTCACAAATACTGACCTGTTGTGTACAGGATTACTAGAGTAATGCCTAGTGTTTGTACTGGATTTCAGAACAAGCAGAAATGCATGCATGAGGTGCATTTGTCTCAGATGTCCTCATCTTTTTTTTTTGGCAAAAAGCTGCATGATCACAACAAAGACCAGAACTCAACAAAAGTCCTCTTATGTTCCTTGCTGATGCACCTGTTCTCTCCACAGGGCCATCAACTCCTTGCCCAAGTACTCTCCCACCTTCTGGGTAAATGTTGCCTTGGAGGTGGGCACTCGTTCTCCAGAGGAGTGCCAAGAGCAGTACTCTGCCCAGCAACAGAACTCCCACACCAGGTCCAGACAGAAGAAGCAGCCTCAGACCATTGAGGAACCAGGTATGAGAGGCCTCAGGGTAACATTTCCAAAACGATGGACATTATATTTTAACCAAGGACCAAACAAAGCACACCACACAATTTTTTATTTTTTTTTAGGGGCTGGGGGGGCGGGGGCGGTTTGTTTTGGTTATATATATATATATATATATGTGTGTGTGTGTGTTTGTGTGTTTCAAAGCATGTTTTTTGTGCTGCACACACAGATTTAAAAACACATGACATCATTTGCTGAATACCACTGCCGATATGTAACTGAAAATGATTTGCTTTGTGCAGCTAAGGAGATGCCTCAGATCACAGCCAAAGCTGGCACACTAAGAAGGAAACAGCAGATCCGCGATGTCTTGGACCACATACCCAAAGACGACCATGATGATATTTTCAGCAGCTCGCCTATGCAGAAAAGACTCAAGAAGGTATCACAGGATCGTTGTAGAGCTCACACCAACATAGTGATGTAACAATACCAGACATTGTTGGAGAGATATTAGGCATTGCTGATAGACAATTCATGTAGTGGTTGGTGCACTGTAGTTTTCTGTACTGATCCATTTCTTTTGATCTTGTGGTTTGAAATGAAGTTGCCCACGTTTTCGGACTGCGGAGATGGGGATCCCCTGGGTCAGCTGGCGAACCCTCAGACTCCCAGCTCCTCCAGCATGTTTGTGGGGGTTAAGACTCCAAAGTGTCTGCACATCAGCCCTGGCATGTTCCCCTCGATCAACAGGTACAGCTATGCACCTTTCCCATGTCGTCCCTAGGCCTATTTGTACAAGATTATTTTACATACGTTTCTGACCACATATCACAAAGGGTACTATCTACCAAAAAATTAATGATATACTCTGTATTATAGTTTTTTACACAATCATATGTCCTTATCATATGACCTTATCATGTCTATTTGGTTCTTTTATCAACTATGTTTTCCTACTCTTTCCTGCAAGGAATGACAACGACAAGTATGTCTTCCACTTCCAAAATAAAATGAAAAAGGGAAAAGGGAGAGGCACCAAGGCTAAAACACAGGTATGCTGATTAGAGTGTTGAGACTTCAGTGTGTGGTTCATGAAACTTGTAATTTTTGCATATCTTCATAATCAGATTATAATGTGTTTTAAGTGTTGCATGGTAAGTTTTATAGTCAAAAAGATCAGATTACATTGACAAGTCTGTTAGACATTGTGGTCCTTTGTGTTATTTACCACAGATTAAAAAACAGTCCTATTTGAAATAAATGAAGAGTTTGCCCCCCCCAAAGTATTTCAGTGGAACTGTAATTGGGTTATTGTTAATTGATTTATCTTTACTCAATCAAATAATATGACTTATTACTGTTCTCTCTTATTACTGTTATCAAAAATGGAGATATATAACGTTTTGAAACCAAACTCTTCAAATATATTAGTAGCCACATTACTAAGGATTGTCAATCTCTCATTTTTGTGTACAGTCAGACAAGAACTGCTCCCCTTCTCCTTCAGTGAAACGGACAGAGAAGACACGCGTTGGTATGTTAAATTAAGTTAATTTGTTGCATTTTAATATATTTGTGTGTCTGGATGTATTTATATGTTTGTTTTGTTTGTTTTTCCCTAGCGGAAGATGATTCCTTTGTTGTTTGGGAAATGTTCTCTCAGAAGGATGCTCCATCTTTACCAAATGAAGAAAGTGAGGAGGAGGACTACTATTTTTCTGATGCCTGAAATGCCATATTGTAGAAAGATTTTTTAAGAAAATATAGATGTAAATATGGTTATGAACCTTTTATAGGCAGATAAAATGTTTTTTTTTTTTTTTTTCGTTTTCTTCTTTTTAAACTGTTTTTAATGGACTCTGCAATAAATGATCAGTGTTTAACCAGTGTGTGCATCTTTCTTTGAAATATATTGTTATGGCTTTCCTTGCCATTAAATGTTTATTTTGTTTGTTTTAGCCCTACATGAAAGAAAATCATATAAGTTAAGTGTGATGGTCATTTGTTTGACATCCAGAACTATTAAAGTCTTGATAATAGGAGGAGGTGGAAATGAAATGTGGTTTTAATATCAGAAATTCAAAGTTGATGCACTGTATAAGAAAATACTGTAGCGTTTACAGCCATTATTAAATATTAAAATATGAATTTAATGGGGCGGGGGGCGCCCTTCTATCAATGACAGAAGTGAACTACTTCAAACGTCTCGCTCTTGCATCGACTTTATTGGGACACACACAACACGCTCCAACGACCCTCAGCTGACTTGTCACATGACCAATCACATGACTACTAACGATAGACAAAATTAACCTCATGTTGTATTTCTTGTCATTGCACTCCAGGCAACGTTATAGAACAACAATGTGGCTTTTGTGAGTATCATTAAATACGATTATAAATTATATGCGATGTAGCCTTTTGTTTTAACATAACTGTTCAGCCCTCTTGTATAATACATTATCAAATGCGCTGAAAATATCTGTCATGTTTTGGGTTTCTGTATGAAGTTGCAAACAAACAAGGAAGAAGCTTTAGCGCCTCTCTCTCTCTCGACTGCATGTTTATTTCTTGATTTCTTTATCAGCTATTTGAAGGTCACAGTGACTCAGACGCGTGAGACAGCTAGTTACCCAATGTAATCGGAGTGTTACTTGCTCTCCATTTCGATTTGAAAAGTAAGTTGCTTGTAAACAAAAGCTGTTGTCTTTTTAGGTCACTCACCTATGGACTGGTATGTTTCTCGCTCGTGTGGGGCAGGCCCCTGGAGCCTGATCAAGACATATCGTAAGTTGATCCTTGCCAAATTAAATTGTTGTTCGTGGTATTGTTTAGAGTATCGTAACAAACTGCAAAGTTGTCTCAGAATGGTTTTATTGGTTACGCACCAAAACACACGATCCTCATTACACAGGCAACACAAAGGAGGTCAATTAAAGAAGCACGATACACAAACAGGGTCACATACAATACACGGGGTAAACACATGAGGTACAACATAAAGAAAGACTATACCAGCTAACACATACATGACAAGGTAAACGCAATTACTCATACTAAAACCAACATCAATATTACACACACACACATACACTGCACAGCATTATGGGAGTTCAGTCATGAACCAGCTAGGCTCAGTTCACTACAGTATTTTTGTGTGTATGCAATGTTTTCTATGTGCTTTTTAGGTCTTTGTCTCTAACCTTACTCAGCAGAATTTAATCGCCGTTCAACATTTTTTATTATTCTAGTCCACTGTTGGATGACAAGTGGTCTTGCCTTTTTTTTTTTGTTTAGTTATTTTTGTTATTTTTGTCAACTTCTATAGTTCAAACTCAGAAATATGAAATGTTGTGTGCTGATTGATCCTTGGAAGACAAGCTCAGGTCAAATTAGTCTTGTTGATCAAGGTGAATCAATGACATGTCATGTCATGTCATGTCAAAGGATTAAGGCCATATAGCAAATAAGTAACTGTGAAACCAGTCTACTATTTGTACATCTTCTACAGCAACTAAACAGACAGGCTTACATACTTTTATTGTGCAGCAGAACTGATCTTAGCACTGCTTTGATCTTTCTCCCAATGCTCTCCATAGTGTCCCTGAAGAGTGGACTCTTGTTGGCAGAGCAGACCCTGCCGAAGAGGTGGAGCTGACGTTTGCCCTGAGGCAGCAGAATGTGGATCAGATGAAAGTTCTGCTGGATAGGTTATCGGACCCTGACTCCGCAGTATATGGTATTAATCCCCCTGAAGCAGCATACTCTCTTTCTCCTTTTCTTTCTCTCTCTCTCTGGCACTTCCTGATCTCCCTCTTTGTCTTGTGATTATTCACTCTTTCTAACCACAACTCCCTTTCCCCTCTGTCCTCTTTCTCACACACACACAATCTTAAACACTCACTCACTCACATTATTTCTACTTCCTGTTTTGTAACAGTCATTTAGACTTGAGATTTGTCTTTTATTCTCTCTCTCTATCTCTATCTCTGTAGGGAAGTTCTTGGACTTGACTGAAGTGGCTGAATTGGTCCAGCCGGGCAAGTTAACTCAGAAGGTAGTGGCCAGCTGGCTACAGAGTCACGGGGTGCACGAATGTCGCACGGTCGTCACCCAGGACTTTCTGCAGTGTGTCATGGCTGTTGAGTATGTTTTTTGTGTTTTGTTTTGAAAATCACTATGTGATCTCTTTTTGGTTTTGTTTATATTCCACAGTAATTATTTTTAGAGCACCTCTTTCTAAGAAGGTTCCACCTCTTTGCAATGGCTGCTGGCTACTTCCAGAAGTTATATAATTCTTTGTCATGCTAGTAGACTGAATTATGCATATGTGCAATTAATGTGCTAAATAAAGTGCACAATGTAAGTGTATGTAAGATTAATCACAGAAACCTGAAGTACAGAAATGCATAACGTCTCATTTTCAACATGTTTTAGACAGTATCAGGTCATGTGAAATGACAATGCACCGTAGAGAGAAATAAATAGGGAAGTAATGCAGCCAAGTGGTGAGTCACATCCTGATCAATCTGTTTTCTCAATACAGAGTTGCCGAATCTCTACTTCCAGGCAGCAGGTTTCATCACTACAGTAGGGAGGGCCAATTCCTGTTGAGATCCGTGTCTCAGTACTCTGTCCACGAGGATGTATCCCAGCATCTGGATTTTGGTGCGTCCCAAAGTATTTTTAGATGTGTCTGACATTTTAGCTGGATAATTTGTCATGCTACATCAGTTTGGAACTTTTATAGTATGAGTCTAAGATGATTGGCAATTCTTTGGTTAAATAAGGGGTCTCTGTCATCATTTATGTACAGCCCCCCCTCTTTGCTTGATTGATATTCTGAGGCATAGTTTGCATTATTACAACGTTATTTCAGCATGTTATGTAAAATATGTTTGGGAAAAAATTAGTTTAAGAAGAAAAGGTTTTTTCTTCTACTCCCACAAGAGGTGCATAGCAACGCTTCCAGGCTGTCCGTTACGTCCCAAGTGCTTAACTAAACCCTTTTCTCTCCCAGTGGGCGGACTTCACCGCTTTCCACCCAAAACACAGGAGGTGGGTAAATCCTGGAGCCAGAGAGGGCGAGTAGCAGGGAAGTTTCACCTGGGAGTGACCCCTGCTGTCATTAGAGCTCGCTACAACATGAGTGCCTCTGATGTGGGCTCCGCGACCAATAACAGCCAGGCTGTGGCACAGGTATGAAGCTAGGCACCATATATGGTCAGTCATTTTTAATTGCAGGTCAAATAATTATAGATAAATCACAGGTTAACAGGATATAATATGATGTCTGTTACCTGCCATTATGATGGTTTTAGATGCTACTACCCACTTATTACTGTGATACTACCCACTAAGTATATCTGTATCTGTTATAGAGATGTAAATTATTTACTGCTGCCCATTTCTGAAAGTTATGAGTTATGTTGATTACCAAGCATATGATTGTGTCTGTGAACATTGTGGAGGAGAATTACAGTTTTTCCTGTATGCTTATCTTAAGATTTGAGATACCGCTTTACCGGCAGCAAGCCTTTGCTTGGTTTAATGTACGTGTGTCTTGGTTAAAACCTAGAGTTGATTATCTAGGTTGCATGACCTCTGACCTGAACCTATCAAAAGGAGAACCTCAAAGGGTTTCCACATTTCCTAACTACGTCTTAAATAAAAAATAAAAAAAATAAAAATAAAAATAAGCCTTAGCTCTCCCCTCCCCCCTTCTCACACCAACAGTTCCTGGAGCAGTTCTACCACCCAGCCGACCTGGCCGAGTTCATGACCATGTTTGGGTCAGGATTCGAACACCTCTCGGCAGTGGACCGTGTGGTGGGCACCCAGGGGGGTGGCAAGGCTGGTCTTGAGGCCAGCCTGGACATTGAGTACATTATGAGCACAGGGGCCAATATCTCCACATGGGTCTTCACCAATCCAGGTATGCAGTAGATCCAGAGGATGGGGTAATGATGGGAAAACACTAACTCTGTTGTAGAGTTTATTGGTATTCTTGGGTGTTCTTGCGTTATGTATTCTTGTTTTTGTAATCTCGGCCTGTTCTGGGAGAGGACACTAGTCCCTTGTCTAGTCAATTAGGGCAATTCAATATGACTTTTGTACAACCTTTACAGATGTCATTAAAGTCACATTTTAAAGATGACTAGAGATAATGTTATTTATAAATCACATGGGGAGAGTAAATCTACTTAAGTTGCCATTGTTATTTTTGGTGAAGGAGAAAAAAAAAAAAAACATTCCCAAAACTTTTACATCTCTCCCAGAACGTTTTCCTCTTCTCCTGTCTCCCTGTCAGGACGTCATGAGTCTCAGGAGCCCTTCCTCCAGTGGATGGTGCTGCTTAGCAACATGACCTCGGTGCCCTGGGTCCACACCATCAGCTACGGAGACGACGAGGACAGCCTGTCCAACGCCTATATGCAGCGCATCAGCAATGAGTTCATGAAGGCTGGACTTCGGGGCATTTCTATGCTTTTTGCATCAGGTGAATTTTAAGTTCCATGTTAATAAATAGCTTTAAATAAATAATTAAATTGTTTAATAGTCTTTCATAGCATTTGTGTCCTCTATATGTATATTATGGAGTGACTGTTTGTGTTCAGGTCCCCCCCCCCCCCCCCCCCATAATATTATTTGAGGTGAAGGTTTGAAAGTGGGGAGTCCATCATGCCTTTGTGTATTTTGTTTTGGTATGCACGCTAAGGTGACAGTGGAGCTGGCTGTAGGCACCTGACTAAAGAGAATTCTTTCAGGCCTAGTTTTCCTGCTTCAAGGTGAGCAACAAGTCATTCCATTCCAGACTTTTAGAGATTATTCATTGCCACAAATCACTCAGATGTGTGATTTCAGACTGTGATGTGTGTAATGAAAATATGTACAATTCCTCAAATGCCAGTGTTAAGGGTCTCAGGAGAACCTTACCTAACTGTGTGTGGAAAGCATGAACAATTCAGACATTCTCACTCATCTTGAAAAACAGCTATGGCTTTACCCCTCTTTCTTCTGTTTCTCCTTACAGTCCCTATGTGACCACTGTGGGTGGAACCTCATTCAAGAACCCGTTCAAGCTCACCTATGAGGTCACAGACTACATCAGCGGAGGCGGCTTTAGCAATGTGTTTGACATGCCTGATTACCAGGTAACCCCACAGGCAGCTGCCCGTGTTTATGATTAGTGGTTTGATTTTGTATGCAACTATCCAGTGATTTTCTTTGTGTGTCTGATGTTCTCCAGAATGTTCTACATGTTATTCATAGAGGTGATTTCCCCCCCCCCCGTAGGCCAGTGCTGTGAAGTCCTATTTGAATAGCATGAAGGCTCTCCCTCCGAAGACGTACTTCAACACTACTGGGCGGGCCTATCCTGACATCGCTGCTCTCTCAGACAACTACTGGATCGTCTCCAACCGAGTGCCCATTCCATGGGTGTCTGGAACTTCGGTAATGAAGAGCTATATATAGACCCTTTCAACAATAAAAACAAAAACAATGCTTGAACGTTCTATTTGGGCCCCAATCTACTTCCTCTGCATTAAGATAACATATGGAATGTTAAAAAGGAAGCCTTGTGGGGCCAACTATGATGCTGATAATGGAACTCTCTTGAAAGGGTAAATACAGAGACGGTTGATAAGTAAGGGATAATGTATAGAACGCCAGTCATTACTGGGAAAATAAGTCCCGACAGGGCGAACCGGACCCCGACGCGCAGCGGAGGGGTCTTGTTCCGCCCTGAAGGGACTTATTTTCACAGTAATGACCGGCGTTCTATACATTATCCCGCTTATTATACGGCTACTTGCCAAAACGAAATAATAAACTCCCCACGATATGACTTTAGCCTACATAACCTAGCCTATTTGTTACCGTTCATCGTGGCATTTGCTGAGAAACAAATAGGCCTAGTTCGCAACACACGCTGCTGAACTTGAATCAAACATTCTTTAGAACACAGCTGCTGATCAACCGTCTGCTTTCACGTTTGAATGAAGTTCCAGTCCTTGCGTAGTGATATGAAAGACATTAATCAGAAGCACAAAACCCGTTGCCATTGACAGCGGTGATCAAATGCTTTGCCGGTGATTTATGTAGATTTAACATAGGCCCGAACGTTGGGAAGGCCCATTCATGTGAATGGAACGTTCTGCAGCACTCTGAAGAGCCGTGTAATAAAGCATATTAAGATAATGTATATTAAGGATCTTTGGTATATATATATATATCCCCACTCCCTCTGTCTCTGTCTATCTCTCTGTCTCTCTCTCTCTCACACACACACGCTCTCTCTGTGTCTGTCTCTCTCTAATGTCCTGTGATCCCTTCTGCCTTTAGGCCTCTACACCAGTGGTTGGAGGAATGCTGTCACTCATTAATGATCAGCGCTTGTTGAAAGGTCTTCCTCCTCTGGGCTTCCTCAACCCACGCTTGTACAAGTTGCAGGGCAACGGCCTTTTTGATGTGAGTGGCTCTAGCTTTACATTTGGAGCATGTAACACAATAATAGTCAGTCAGTCATTATCAATCACTTTCACTTTTCTTCATTGCTGTGGCCGTTTATGATCCAATCAGCAACATATCAGAAATATAGAAAATAACATGTAACACAGTTGCTAGCAATATATGTGCTGTATTTATTGTAATACATATGAAAGTCCAGATTCATGTGCATTTAAATACCTATCAGTGCACAAAGAAAAATAGACTTTTTTGATGACTACCTAGAATATACATTTTGCTAGCACTGCATTCTGATGTTCTATCATACTCGAGCATAAATAACCATTAACAGAAGTTAATCTGCAGCTTTTATTTTCATATGAACAATTCAGATTTTCGTCATAATAATCAGACGACGTTACTGATATGTCAGGCTCTCTCATCTGTGAGCCTTTTGTTATATTTGGGGCAGCCGTGGCCTACTGGTTAGCGCTTCGGACTTGCAACCGGAGGGTTGCCGGACCAGTAGGCACGGCTGAAGTGCCCTTGAGCAAGGCACCTAACCCCTCACTGCTCCCTGAGCGCCGCTGTTGTTGCAGGCAGATCACTGCGCCGGGATTAGTGTGTGCTTCACCTCACTCACTGTGTGCTGAGTGTGTTTCACTTATTCACGGATTGGGATAAATGCAGACACCAATTTTCCCTCACGGAATCAAAAGAGTATACTTACTTATACTTACTTATGCCGATGTTGTCCTTGTCCAGGTGACTGAGGGATGCCACATGAGCTGCTGGGATGACAAGGTGAGTGGACAAGGTTTCTGCGCTGCTCCGTCGTGGGACCCCGTCACAGGTTGGGGAACCCCCAACTATCCAGCGTTGCTGGCCTTACTGCTGGATTAACTGACACACCACCACTACCACCTCACCACCAGAGCTCTATCAAGCCCTCCTCTGTGTGCCCATCTCCCCCAGCGTCGACATCGCTGGACGGACCAGTCCACTGACCGATAAGTCCGACTAGCTCTCCAGTTCCCCTCAGAAAGAAAATCACTGAGTCAGATGTTACTTATGATTAGGGTTGCAAAGTGGCGGAAAAATAGGAAATAGGAAACTTTCCATGGAAAGTTAAGATGGGGAGTTTTGGAAATATTCCAAATTGGAAACTTTCATGGAATTAATGAAAATTATTGGAATTTACGGGAATTAACTGGGCCTTTTTGGCAATACCTACTGTTTTAATATACAGACATTAACATTTTGTTTCGTAATAAGCAATATGATTTGTTCGTGTTTTCGCTTAGCTTAGCATACAAAGCTAGCTACCATGCTAGCGGGAATCCCATTCTCTGCCGATGGTTTACTAGCGTGCTAAGATAGCAACACAGAAACACATAACCACAGTATATATTCTATATATACAGTCTATGGTTTGTTCAGTCAGAATCCCAGAAAATGTTAAAACAAATAAAAATACAATGACACAACATACCACCCCAACCAAACCTTATAGTTTATGTAAGTTATATATAAATTGTCAAGCTTAATCAGACAGATTAATCGTCCCATAACAGTTTATGCAAAATAACGTACACCCATTTGAATAAGGACAAAAGTGACGACAAGCCCATTACTGGGCAACTCTGTTTGCAAACTTCGCCCAGTTTCACACCAATTTGTGGGAATACATGAGATGACATTTTCACTGTGAATTGATTTTCCCCATGCACATGGGATTGATGTATGTGCAGGGTAGAAATTTGACTGAAATTGCATTAAATCAGGTTGTTTTAACTAATATTATGTAACTATATTACATTTAAGTTCCCTGTTATAAACTAGCTTGCCATATTAAAAATTCCCAGTTTATTCCCATTAATTCCCGTTCATTTTCATATATTCCTGTTAATTCCCATGGAAAGTTTCCAACTTTGAAAATTCCCGGAATTTTGCAACCCTACTTATGATTGTACCAGCTCTGTGGATCTACAGTTACAACCAATCAATATCAAAGAAACCCATTGAAAATATTTATCTCAGGTTCAAAAATGATGAATTCTATGAATTAAATTGCAGTCTTGCACTAATAAGTATCCAGTAATAACAATTTCAAGAAGTTTCAAGAAGCATTATTTTTTTATTTCAATGAGTAGTATATGCATGCACCTTCACTCAGGATTGTGAGGTTTTTTTTTTTGCTTTCCTTTTTTTTTAATTGATGAAAGACTACTAATGTTACAAAGCCCAAATATCCTCAGTGTGTGCAATCATATCTATCACGATCAATTTAAATAGAGGGTAAAATGACAGCAGTATCTCAAGACAGTAGAGTAGGGAATGTACATTTAATCACCAGCCAATGTTCTTGAACTTTGAAGGGATGTGACATCTTAAGCGTTCTTGGTTTTCAGATTTGTTCTGTTACATAGTGATGAAGAATAAAAATGATTTTATTTTAAAATGTGAGATGTGTTTCTCTTCATTGCGGTGGACTGAAATGGCTTCATTGGCCTGTGTGGCATTTGTATTTTCAATGGTCATGATAGGTGATCTACAGTGTATGGCAATCTATCGGTAACGTCGGTTCTCCATATGAAATCTTCTGCTTCACCTAGCTAGAATGGTTTCTCCCAAATGAAACATAATCATGACATAATTGTAAAAATGACAAAACATCCATCCTCATCAATAATTCCTCTTGTGCTGCCTCTTCCAAGCGACCTCTACCTTTTCTACATTTGTTTAATCTTCCAATGCCCTTTTTTCCTCCCTACGTTTTAACCTCAGATTCTGATAGCCAATCAGCATCTGGAATGCTGTCAGACAGTCAGAATCCTCGAGTAAAACTTTTTTTTTTGTACATCGCATAGTAAAAAATGGTGTGCAGATAAATAGTACTGGAAGTAGACTAGACAAGAAGACACCCAGCCCTACACTACTTCTGATTGGGTCTAACCCTTAGCCTGGTTGAAACCAATCCAATTCTCAATTGAGAATTGGTCTCTAGAAACCCATTTTACCTTTTGATTTCCGTTCATCAGGCCAGCCATTGGTTGTGTACAAAGCGGTGCAAACAGTCCTCTTCTGTCATTGTGTTAAACACGCCCCATCTGTAGCATTCATTTGACAGGACACTGTCATCGTGTAAAACCCGCCCCATCTCACTGTCATTGTATAAGACCCGCCCCATCTCTAGACTTCATTTGACGGGACGTCTTATTTTAAAATAGTTCATTTATACACTCAATACTTCTTCTGGCTGCTTTTGCACAAATTACTACATCAATGTGGCGTGCTATGGAGGCAATCAGCCTGTGGCCTTGTTGAGGTGTTATGGACGCCCAGGTTGCTTTGATAGCGACCTTAAGGTCATCTGTATTGTTGGCTCTGGTGTCTCTCAGTGTTCTCTTGACAATAAACCATAGATTCTCTATGGGGTTCAGGTCTGACGAGTTGTCTGGCCAATTAAGCACAGTAATACCATGTTAAGCAAACCAGTTACTAGCAGTTTTGGCACTGTGGGCAGGTGCCAAGTCCTGCTGGAAAAGGAAATTTGGAGCTCCATAAAGCTTGTCAGCAGATGGAAGCATGAAGTGCACTAAAATCTCCTGGTCAAAGGGTGCATTAACTCTGGACTTAAACACTGGATAAAACACAGTAGACCAACACCACCAAATGGCATGGCACCCCAAATCATCAGACTGTGGAAACACCAAACTGAACTTAAAGCCACTTGGATTCTGTGACTCTCTGCTCTTTCTCCAGACCCTTGGGACTTTGATTAGACCCTGGTATCCAAATGAAATGCAGATTCTGTTTTTATGTGAAGAAGAGTTTGGACCACTGAGCAACGGTCCAGTTCTGGCTCTTTTCACAGGAGTGGCTTGACACTAGGAATATGCCACTTGTAGACCATTTCCTGGACACGTCTGTGCATGGTGGCTCTTGATGCAGACTCCAGCCTCAGTCCACAACTTGTAAAGTTCCCCCAAGTTTTTGAATCAATCTTGTCATCCTTGTTGCTTTCATACCTTTTCCTACCACACTTTTCCATTCCAGTCAACTTTCCATGAATATGCTTTCATGCTGCACTCTGTGAACACCCTGCCCACCTTTCGAGACCCACCTGTATACACAAATACATACATGCTCCCAGCAAACCAGCATGTATGTATTTGTGTATAATTATGTATACCCCTCACTGATATCGATATGAATTGATGGTTCTGCCTCCTATTTTTGCTTCACCTTCCTTCTGTAAACATTTAACATAAAAGTCTGTTAGTACCACCTCTACTCGTATCCAATCCAACAAACACTCAAACGCTGTCCTAATGAACACGGTGAGTGACTCAAAATGGGGACCGCTGTTTTATTATTACTGGTCACCATTGTACAGGGGGGTGTTTATATCAACAAGGGTTAATCAAGTTGTACAATACATTCTGACTATGCAAAAACAGACACCCCAGATTGTTTTCAGGTTTGTTCCTAATAAAGAAAAAAAATAAACAGGATTTTCAGTGATGGACATAAGCTTTTTGCATCTGCTATTAACATCAGGATAACTTAAGAGATAAAAAGGGTTTTGATAGGTTTAACACCATTTCACATTTCTATTATCTACATGATTGAGAAATCAACTGTGCGTTGTAATTATACAAAAGGAAACCTGAAAGGATACCCCCCACAAATTATATATATGATAACAATAATAATAACAACAACAACAATAATAATAATATCCTTTTTACAGGAAAAAAACAGAACTGCAAGAACTGCAAATTCTTCTAAAAATCCTAAATCTCTGGGGATCACACACACACAGACATACACACACACACACACACGCACGCACATAACATGACTACATATAAGGTCAAAAATAAGTGTACAATATGCACACTTTAAAACAAATAATTTTGACTTTTAAAAAAGCAATTCATTGTTTCCTTTCAGATGGTTTGCACAAAAGAATACACTACACGTGAGCGCCGACTTCTCTTTGGGTGCTGCAGTGGCAATAGCTCGACTGTAGACGCAGGTCCCGGACTTTCACATCTTCACAAGAAGAAACTTTCAAAACCAGGTGGTTCGTTAAAAAGGAAAAAAAAAAAATTGACGCTTTCCTCTTTCTTCACTTTTCTCGGGAGGTGAGGGGCTGAGTAAGTCATCTACAGTGTTTATTATTCTCACCTCTGTACTTATCAAAAAGTCTGTCATGGTGTTCTCTCACAGTTTTTTTTTTATCCTGGAAACAATATACAAAGGGTCCGTTTTTCTAGGCCACACACGGAACTCACTGGTTGTTTTTGGCTTTGGCGTGTGTTAGGATGTGTGACTTTAGGTTGGTGGACTGGGCAAACTTCTTGTTGCAGCCGTCGAAGGGGCAAACGTAGGGCCGGTCCCCGGTGTGGATGCGCACATGTGTCCGGAGGTTAAAGTCCAGAGAGAACCTTTTTCCACAGCCCTCGAATGTGCACTGAAAGTGAACGGACAGACAGAACAGACGTTAGCCATCTATAGGAGGCTTACACACTAAAACATCGATATAGGTACGGAGAGTTCAACTACAAGTATTTATCTAAAAGGACAGAAAAAAAAGAATGAATTCTGAGACTCATCAGTGAAAAGTGATATACTACAAATAAAAATATACACAATACACACAGAGTTGCTGTGCAAACATAAACTTTCAACTTAAGTCCAAGTGACTCACCTGGAAAGGCTTCTCCCCAGTATGTACAAGCTGGTGCCGCTTCAGTTTGGAGCTCTCCACGAAGGCCTTGCCACACTCTGCACACACATGCACGCGCGGCCCGTGGGTGTGCAAGTGCTTCCGCATGGCCGAGTTATCCCTGAACATTTTGGTACAGCCCTGGGAGGAAGAAGCACAACAGACAAGTCTCAGTCACAGTCGGATCACTTCACTCCAGCACCAACACTGCAAAGTCACTGGAAAGGGCCACCTGGTGGCAGAAGGTGGAATGGAAGTGATCTATGCAGGTGTGTGTCATAAACATACCTCTTTGAAGAAAAGTTTACATTTGAAAACGCCCTAAATTCAGTGTGCTATGCATGCTTTGCTAGGATGGCACACTAGACAAGACATAACCGCAAAAAAGTCAAATGTTGACAATAACTACGGAACTAATAACTCAATGACTCGAGAGAGAGTGGATCTACATGTCAGATTACTCAGATGTCCATTTAGTCTCATAGCACTAGAAACTGTATTGTGTTTCAAAATGCCTTTAAGAATACTGTTCAACATGTTACATGTCCACCGTAAGACACTCACTTTGTGTGGACAAGCTATTGTCCTAGGTGCATCATCTTCCTTAATTTTCCGTGGCTTCATCCTGCATCAAAACACAAATGAACAAAAGTTACTACACTGGTCTTTTTCATTAAATGTTAACAATTAACAGTTTATAACTAACCCTAGTTTTCTTACATTTGAGATGTAATCACAATCCTGTCACTATATCAGGGAACCTACAGCTACAGCATTAGAAACTGAGCTAGATCAATGATCTGGCCCATCACACAGTGTTTCACGATAGATAGTGTTTCACGATAGATCTGTGCAATGAAATATAAACACAGTACGTCTTTCTCTAACGTTGTCGTTCAGTTAAAGCTAACATTAAACCAAACTAGGGCTTAAAATTAATTTTTCAAAATGGGGGGAATTCCCGCTTCAGTGCTTCACATAGGGGGGATTAATACAGTTTGGACAGCAGGACCATTAAAAGTTTGTACTGTATGCCTATTGATTTTATATAAGGCCCTAGATTCTACATTCGGAACAAAGTGCAAAAAAGAGTGATATTCAGGGTATAACTTATAATAGAAAAATTGTGCCTGCTTGATACCAATCAGTATTTTGTCTGCAAATACAAAGTTTTATTTATGTTTATCCCGTTCATCTATCGACAAAGTCCTCGATGTTAATTATTTCCTTATTACAGGCATCAATGAGAAAAAACACTTAGACTTACATGATTTCGGTTTTGATTTTCTAATAGGAGTAAGTGTTTGTGACAACACGTCATGATAAATTTGGTAATATTTGATCGCTGTTTTGCTATAAAGCATCTTTCACGTAATGAATGCGCATTCTAGAAAGTGAAAGTAGGCCTACTATGCGCTCCGTGTCTGTAGCTGTCTTTGCACATCCGCAATCGATTATAACGTTTCTCAAATGGAGAACACATCCATGTTCCCTCGCGTCTCATGGCCACTCTAGACTTCTGTGTTTGCAAAATTCCTGACAGTTCCTGATCGCTAAACTTTTGTTTTCATTTCCTGTCGGTTAGCAGTTGATGCAGAAGCACCTAGCAGAATTTAACTTCAGCGGTGACAAATCCTGCTGAGAGAGAGAAAGAGACAGGGAAAGAGAGAGGGAAAGAGGCACCCGTAAAGTGGTCCTGTGCGCGCCTGTGTGTGTGTCTCTGCATAGGGCTACGTTCAATAGAAGTCAGAAGTTGGTCCGTCCAGTCAATAGTCCCGCATTCACGCCGCTCCATTATTAGATTAACGTTATCAGACAGCGCTGTAAAATGTGTGCAGGAATTTCTCGCATTATGATGGCTAGAGTTGTGGGACAATACATTACACGCGCTGAAATGTAGGCCCTATGAAACTCCATGCCTGCTGCTGCTTGTGTGATGCTTACCTAGCAAACTCCGCCAGCTGTTTGGGATCTGACAGGTCAATTCCCGGGATTCCCCCAGGCGGGAGCTTCTTCCCCGTCATGTACTCCGAGTAGTCTGGAGGGGAGTTCTCCCCAATGATCTGTTCCTCCACCACAGTCTCATGATCAATGTCCTTCTTGTCATCTGTGTTTAAAAGGGTGTGGGACATAAAAAGCCTGGTTAAATATGGATATATACACAGCCAGTGCGGTCATGTTCAGTCAAGAATGTTAAGTTTTACTTTAAAGGGTAATTTTTATCCTCAGCATTAAACAGAATACGAACTGAACCTTCTGCCTGTTCTCTGCATTCAATTCATCTGTCTTTTGTATATCTTATGGAAGCTTACATATATAAATGAAACAGGGCAGAGTTTGAAACCCAATGTATTTTTTTTATATGTAGAGGGAGCATAAATCAGGCACAAAAAAGTACACAAAAGACTCTGGTAAACAGATCAGAGGAGTGCTTTCAACTATTAACAGTCTGTGTAATACAATCACTGCACTGAAACAGATCAATCACTGTGGCAAGGAGTGTGTTGCGTCACTTGACAAGTTCCATCTCAACAACACATCAAAATAATGATAACAAAACAAAAAAGTTCGGAAACATTAAAAGTTGAGAAACGAAAATGTGCAAAATGGGGCTTCTTTTTCAAGAATGTGTAGGAAACAATTTCCTGTCAAACACAACTGTTAACACTTAAAGAGACAGACAATGCCTGTCTCTTCCTGTAAACACTACTCCAGGGTGCTACAATGGAACCTGTATTTGAAAGGGCAGTTCTGCGGACACAGGTCAATAACAAACACCACAAATAAAAACCTTGTTGATGATCCTTGGTAGATGACCCAACAACAACAATAATGACAACAGTTCTCCTTTAAGAAAATATATCCCTGCTTAACAAACCAGGTCTAGGAGACCTGTCCATTCATAGTAAACCAATAAGGTCCCTTAGACTGCTTGAAGGCAAACATTTATTCCTCTAAGACTAATATCAGGGGTCATTTTGAAAACTATAACTAAAATGAGGGGAAAGTAGGCAAACTCATGCAAGAAAGCAGTTAGGCTTTTGATAGTTATAAATGGCAAGGACTGTAGTATCACAACACATGTTACATTCCTTTGTAATTAACAAATTTAGTATGCATTATGGAAGGCGTGAACCTCTGGGTTTCGAAAAAGTTCAGTCTGCCCTATACTATCAAAAATGCAATGACATTGTGTTGCACAGCCTCTTTGGCAGAGGAGGAAAAAGATTTAATGAGCCAGTAACCCAGTTGGCACCCACAAAAAAAAGGTCATATTTTGTCCTGTTGCGTCACGAAGTCACCTAGCTAATCTTGTGAGAGCCACCAACGTACGCCTACTCCTTGCATCAATTTACCGAGTTAAGATACCTTTAGGGGTGTTGTCTCATGAGTAGCGTTAACGTTAAGCTTTCCGAGTGTTGTCGTTTCAGAGTCAAGTTACACTGCAAGTGAATTTAAGATTCATCTAGCTGCTACATAAATTCTGCTGTTCAGCATACAGGTCAAATTGTTATGTTAGGTAACGTTAATGCTAAACAGACATCGGTGCATGTGGTTTACGCCATATTTCCAATAAATACATATCAGTATAATGAAATTTAGTCACACGGAACGACCGTAGTTGTGAGTTATATTGTAACTCCTCAACACTTTCTAGTGCTGTGCAAGAAACGTTGGCGTAAACGTTAATTGGTGTTGGCTAGAGCTAGATCGCTAGCGTGCTTATTAGCCAGTCTGCTGATGTTAGAGCAAGGCATTGCAAATAGCAAAACACAAACCCGTGACATGTTCTATTTAGGTGCAATTATTGCTACATTATTTGTCATAACACCAACTTGGATAAGAGCTGGCAGGCAATCGCATGCCTTGAACCAAGTCCTGGCTTTCAGGCTAGATGTTGCTATTGAACGCTATAATAATGTGACATAACGTTAAGGTCCCGAAAGGTTCAAACAAATTAATCAGAGAACAAAATGCACTGGCATAATGGAGAGCGGAGACGATGTTCCCCACTAAAATTGCAAACCTAAAGGTCATTGCTTTTCAAAATGCTTTTCAAAATGTGCTAACAGCTATATGCTCCAGTATACGACGTCCCACCCCTTGATGAGCCATGAGTGGTTCAGCAGCAATGAATCTCGCTAGTATGACAAACTGCGCCATTGCGGCCTACTCTTAGAGCCAGCAGTGGTTCACTGCCTCCCGCTCTGGCCGCCATCTTCCCCGGCCGCATCAACGCCATTTTTTCGGGCCGCCATACTGGTCTGGGGGAATATGGCGGCGCCCATCAATGCTTAAAAACATGGCTTCCCTTCAAAACAAAAACATTTCAATCCGGTCTGCATTCAGAGATGATTTTTTAACTATAATAATTACCCCAGTATTGGCCCATCTTTCAAGCAGTATGCCGTTCAAAAGGACAACGCCCGCACACGGCCCTCTTTGAAAGCACAAAGAACAATGCAATGATAGAAGACACTTGTTTCAGTCACTTGAACTCACCTGATGCCCACATCGTAACGGAAAATTCTCCTTCCAGAGTCTTTATTTGTACTTGTTTCTGCTCCCATTTTCGACTGCTTGCTTCAGCTGCAGTCAAGTAACTCTTTTTACCAGCTTTCTTGCCGCTGCCGCCAGCCCCCTTCTTCATCCGGCCCACAGAGCTTTTCCCTGCAACAGTCACCAGCGTCTGCTCGATATATTCCTCTTCAGCAGCAGGGACTGGAACTGGTATAAGAATTTGGTCCTCGAAATCGTCGTCCGCTCGTAGATCTGAGTCGTCCCCACCGACTACCTCCTCTCGAGTTTGAACTAATATCACCTCCTGATGATGATGAACATGGTTCGGATCATCAGAGTCCAGAGGCTGCAAAGCGATCATAGGCTGGTGTTCGTCGTCGTCTCCACCGACCACAGTTGTCTCTATCGTTTCTACTTCGATTTCGTGCAGTTCAACTATCTCTGCAGGCATTTCTGAACCGTCGGCCTCGATATACAATGTGTCTCCCGATGCCATATTGGAAATATTCTATTGCTTTCACCTACACCAACGTGTCTGTCTTTCCCCCTCTCCTATTCCTTTGCTACCGTTCCTCCTCTTCGGCAACACAAACTCTCTCCGTCCGTCCCACACGAACTCCCGTCGACACTATGGCCTGCTTACATATTCTCGCGAGAATGTCTATGGCGCACACATTCGAGCGTGAGAAAAACTCAATCAGTTTCATCCTCACTGATCTGAAAGCACGCACCGTCAGCCAACTGATTCTGAACCTACTTTGAAGAGAATATATGCTAGAAATATTGAAATATATAGGCTAGGTGATGTTTGGTTTATTATAGACATTTGTACTGTTTTTTTTTTTTTTTTTGTACCGTGGGATGTCTGGTTCCTTTCATGTTGAGTTCAACTCAAACTCCATGTGAGAATATCTCTCATTTTAGAGCAGCAAATCGCAACAGAAAATGAGACATACTACTTTACGGGGTCTTGTAGCCCTATGATGCCGTTTATTTAAAAGGGGCTAAGATCAAGTACATAGCCTAACTCAATATAGCTTAGACAAAAGATGATAAACTGATTAGGATATTTTATTAAAGGTTTCATTTAGACAAAATATGCCAGATGCCATAGAGGCTACAATCTAGAATTGACTTTGGACAACACACTGATTGTAATGAATAAGCGCTCCTTAATAGGCAATATAGGCACACTACTGATACAATTAATATATTTTAGTGTAGTAATATTTACGTCATATTGTTTTAGGCTTAGGCCTACATAGTCTGACACCATATGCAGCTATGTCAAAGGCTACAGTTTAGCCTTCATAGTTGTTTGACCGGACCTCGCCATCTAACTCTGGGAGTGGCTCCGTCACCTGCCTACCCGAGGGTGTGTCATCCTGAAGAGGACTACTTTCGTAAGGTAAGCTACTCACACACACCGCAGCCGACACAGTGCCGAAATGGGGAAAGCAAGTGGGCGCTGGGACTTTGAATGGGTTTATAATGAACAGCCGCATACTTCGCGAAGAAAAGAAATTCTAGGTAAGAAACATAGGCCTATAGCCTCGCAAATGAAAATGATTGTTGGCTATACATTATAGTCGATTTGTCTTTTAAAATGTGGCATTGTTCAAGGATTGTGATCTTGTCAAAATTAGAAAAAATGTTACAGACTGCACGCTTTCAGTGTAGCCTATATCCTCTCAGTTTTGTCTAGCGAAGACACGTCGCGCGTTCGAATGATAGTTATTAATTTTAGGCCTAGATATAACTTTGGCTAATGCACCTGTTTCCATGTAGCCCATAAGTCTATGCAACTTTGAACAGGGAAGACAAGTTATAACAAACGCAGGTGTTAGGGGCTCAGGTGTAGTAGCCTGCGTTAGACTTTTTAAGACCTGTCTGACAGGCTACCAGATACATTTTAAATATGTTATTAACGACATGACAAACATTGAAATATTAACTGGCCGTTCTTTAAGATGGTTAAACTGGACTCATATGGACCAACCTGTTATTGGTTTCCATAGTTGCATTGTATTTAATTAGGCTACACAATTTGGGAGGCTAGCCTATAACTTCAAGAAAAGGTGACATAGGGCCCACTGTCAAAATGTCAAACAGTCAACAGCTAGGGAATATCCTGCAATATGTAAGATGATCACATGCAAAAGACTGCCTTGTTGGGAGAACAATGACAAAATGTCCCAGCAGGTGGAGTTGACAAAGCCTTCATGGCAACAGGACACAAGGTGTTAGTAATGGCACACAGACAGTAAGCATGGGAGTCACACCACACTGACCATGGAAGAGGGTCATGACAGTATACCAGATTTCTGTCTGACATAGTCTGACATATGGCCACTGTTTTCAAAGTAGCCTTTATTGCCTTAAAATACCTAACATTTAATTGGTGTGGGCTTTCTTTCTAAAGTATTTTGAAGTAATCTTACAAGTAAGCCTAGGGTTTTTTTTTTTCTTTAAAAAATCTTCAGTTTAATTGTAAAACATAGAGGGTTGGAAATGTAGGTAATTGCCTACTTACAGTGAGAGCTCTACCTTTTTCAAGTACCAGTCTAAGATCAAAAGCATTTCGTAGTATTCTTCTGTGAATTGCAGACCACAGAGAGTTGTGTTGCTCCTTAAATATGAATAGCTTTTGTTGTTATTATCAACAAGCCAAATAGCTCAGGTGGGCTAGATATCCTTGGTAGAACACAGGGTGTGACAGGGTGTAGACTTTTTTCCGTCTCCACAGTGTGTTGTAATATTTTTATGCTACACAACCAAGAGAAGCAATTGCTTCCTGGCATTTAAATTCTGCTCAAGGGGGAGGTCAGTAACCAATTTACTCAAACTTTAGGAGATAAAACAACAATAAAATTACGTCTTGATGTTGTTTTTTTTTTAACTTTACACCCTGTCCACTAGGCTTGCTCTCTCTCTTTGACCCCTTAGTCACAGGGGATGGTTACATTTGTAGATTACACTTGTAAGATGTCATAGAAAATGTGGGTAAATTTCCATAATGCAACGGAAGAGATGTCTGTGAGAAAATATCTCCTCATTGATTAGATAGAATTGTTGCCACCCATGTTGATATGCAAAAGGTGAGTCATAAAGGATCAGTTATTTTCCCTTGTTTATGACACATGGTTATTCATTAAATCTTCACAAGTGATCATGTGAGCACTTATAGCCTACTTAACCAGACATGGATGGAAACATTTTAAAATATTTAGGCTGTAAATCTATGGAAAATCCTTTCTTGGCTAGAGACGGTTACGAAACTCAAAATGTTTGAATCAGCTTGCTGCCTATTTGCTGAACAGGGAATCCAACTGCAAGGTGTCAACGTTGCCATGGAGTCATTCCACAGGGACGTGTTATGGTGTGTCTTATTTTCTGGAAAGTGAAGTCACACCAAAAGGCAATAAGGGGAAAAACTGACTAGTCTCTCAAATCACTCGGCTATAAATGGCCTGTGCTTGAATTTAAACCTCTCTTAATGCTCCCCAAGGTGACCTGTATTATCAGGGAAAAGATCAGGCATTGCCACTTCTGAATAATTAATGAAAAAAGTGGGAGGGAAAACCAAATGATCAGGCAAGCCAGCAGAAGAAAAACAATGGCTTCAGACCACTGGGGCAGGTTTAGTGGAAGATTGAAACCGACATTGAGAGCTCCGTAAAACCTGTGAAGCACTCACTGACGGAACATTTTGTTTTGTTTACAAACGTGTTGACAAATGCACAAACTGCATGACCATAGAGCCACCCCCATGGAATGAGCAACATTTGCATCTTAGTGCCATGCAAATAGACAAGAGCCCAAATGAAATGGCAAGAGTTTGCCTCTAAATCCATTGTGAACAATCACTTCAATTGATGTCACTTTTTGTGAATATTAACGATACTCTTGAGCACCACTTTTTAACCCTGGCAAATATGGTTAAAAACAAATAGCAAGGTGCAAAACAACACCCTCCTAATTGCACTGGGCTGTTGCCAGGAATATTGTTTTCCCAAGGGCTGAAGCATTAGTGGGTGATTCAATTACTGTATATTATGTTGTAGTACCACTTTATATGCTGAGTAGTTGAAGCTGTCAAAAAGACAATTAAAGGACTATTACATACAAAGCTTGTCTTATACCCTAAACTGAGCAAGATCAAAATGTCTGATTAACTAGAATTCAGGCAGACCAAAAAATATATTTGCATAGTGAGATAGGATCAGGTTTGCTCATCATTGTGTGACAGAAGTCAAATAACTCACCAGTTGATCATGATGGGTAAAAGAGCATGTTGCTGATTGTTGACAATCACAGTGATTACAATTACATTATCTTGTTACTTGTACATGATTTGTGACAAGTGATGTGATGAACCTGCACGCATTTTTCTTGATATTTGAACGTGATTACACTTGTATAATGTGAATCTCATTGTGTTTCCTTTTCTGTTTGATTGACAGCTAAATATCCAGAGATTAAGTCTCTGATGGGTCATGATCCACAGCTGAAATGGGTGGTATCGGGGATGGTCCTCACACAGCTTCTGGCCTGTTATCTGGTGCATGACCTCCCCTGGAAATGGGTGTTTTTCTGGGCATACGCCTTCGGTGGCTGCATCAACCACTCGCTCACACTGGCCATCCATGACATCTCCCACAACGTGGCCTTCGGTAACAGCAAGGCGCGCCTGAACCGCTGGTTCGCCATGTTCGCCAACCTCCCCATCGGCCTGCCCTACTCCGCCTCCTTTAAGAAGTACCACATCGACCACCACCGCTACCTGGGCGGGGACGGTCTGGACGTGGACATCCCCACGGAGATGGAGGGCTGGTTCTTCTGCACTCCGGCGCGAAAAGTCCTCTGGCTCTTCTTACAGCCTTTATTTTATGCACTGCGTCCACTGGTGGTGAACCCTAAGCCAGTCACCAAACTGGAGATGCTGAACGCAGTCGTTCAGTTTGTGGTGGACTTCATAATCTACTACCTGTGGGGACTGAAGCCCATTATTTACCTGATCGCAGGCTCTATCCTGTGCATGGGTCTGCACCCCATCTCTGGACACTTCATCGCTGAGCACTACATGTTCCTGAAGGGCCATGAGACGTACTCCTACTACGGCCCCCTCAACTATATCACCTTCAACGTTGGCTACCATATGGAGCATCACGACTTCCCCAGCATTCCTGGCAGTAAACTTCCGCTGGTGAGTAGCCTCTTCCCCTAAGATGACGGGCATATTTCTTTTGGCCAGCCTCTTAGCTCCTCAGATCTGAAAGAAGACCATGTGCTTCTTGAGAAATATTGTACACTAAAGACTAAATAGTCTGAAGGATCTGTGTACCCCCCTTTACATTCTCTGTTTAACTTTGTGACATAAATATGTCTTGCATAGTGAGATATGACTCCAGAGTAGGTGAATTATGAGCCTGCCATCTCATGATGTTTCATAAGAAGGCTGGCTTGCTTCAGACATTGATGGATGGGTGTGGATAAGAATCCCCATCTCTGGCTTAACTAATACTTGTCATTGCAGTCACTTAATAGGTGTATACTGAGTTGTTGTTTTTTACAATGGATACAACTACAAGTACTGTATGATGGCATGCTCAAGAAAAGATTTAAGATGAATACAGTATTTTGTGTGATCACCTAATCTGCCATCAGAGATACAGATCTTTGTAGCGTTAACTACAAAATCTTCCAAGTCAATGTAAACAGTTACGCCTTCACAAAAGATAGCTGTAGCAATACACCTTCTGCTGAACAGGGTGGAGGACTCATTGACCCATTTTAGCTTTTTGTTTTATGGCTGACTTTAGCCCGTGACGGCTAATCATATTTCAAAACCTGCTGGAATGCTTCCCTTTTTTGCAGTGAAACCTTTGGTGATATGTGATGCTGGGTGCTTTGTGATTGAGTTTTAACCACAAATATTGATAGAAAGCGCAGTCTGAGTAACACATTAACCATAAGCAGAACACACAGCCTCTCCCTCTACACATGCCTGAGGGAAGTCATCCATGCTTCACCTGAACATTCATCTGTCATACTTGTTCTGTAGAAATGTCATATTGAAATTTATTCGTGGTTTCTCACACTTACAAGGATTGCTCCCCATTCCACAGGACTACACTATTCCCCTTTCACAATTTCTTACTGACAGGCTCAAAGCACTTCAGATGTACTAAATATCACACACAACACTGCTATGACCAAAATCACTGATAGGAGTCTTGATGCAATGTCTCTCTACCTTAGACCTAGAGTTGAGTTTAACCAGACGTTTCTGTTCAGGTAAAGAAGATTGCAGCGGAGTACTATGATGGTCTCCCCCAGCACACGTCGTGGGTGCGCGTTCTGTGGGACTTTGTGTTCGACGACAGCATCGGCCCCTACGCCAGAATTAAGCGTCAATACAAGCTTGTTAAACAGGAATGAAGGCACAGTCAAGTGACGTGCACCACATAGTGAGAGCTGTTTGTATTTCTTTGTGTCACCTGCCCACACACGATAGAGCTCCCTCCCTCTAGCGCTCCCTTTCTCACGCCTTACAACCATGAGGAAAATTACACTTGATTTTTATTTTGGCCTTCCCAAACCTGTTTGTCTTGTTTCTCAGGAAAATCCTACAGGATTCTACAGCTTGATAGTCTAGTGCACAGCTGTACATATAGCTCCAGCCACTGAAGTCCCATCCCACAGTGCAAACCATTCTGGACCACTGTATCATTTTGTCCATGTGTTATCACTGGTTAGGATATGAGTAATGTGACTTTTATTCCATAAGTGAAAAACCATTCATTTGAGAAATGAGTCCCTATCCTGAATATCTGATCTCAGTTTGAGGTTCACACATTACTTTCTCATTCATTAAAGCCCAGCCATGTCTTCATTCATTAGGCTGGTTTCCCATACACGCATTAAGCCTGGTCTTAATCCATGTCAATGTCTAAGAAAAAAAGTAAGTAAATAACATTTTGCTATATTGAATTATTTATCCATTTAATTTGGAATGGTTGATTTTGACAGAACTTTCAGATACTGTGTGGAGATACAATTGGCATTGTAATGTATCGAGTTGTTATATATGGAATGTTTTTTGTGCCAAAATTAAATAAATAAATGAAATATGAAATCAATAAATGAAATATAAAATAAATAATTAAAAGTTGAAATAAATAAATGAAATATGAAATAAATAAATAAAAGATTAAATAAATAGTTAAATAAATAAAAGATTAAATGTAAAAACCATACATTGACATTTACATTCCATATGCACGGTCTTGCAATGTGCCATGAAATAAATAAATAGTTCTACGTCAGTCACCCATCAAGGCGGGACCTAGCCGCTGATTGGTTGCTGCCTGAAAAAAAAAAATCAAACTTTGTGAGCATGACTGGCTGATCAGAATAAAGTAATTGATAGAAGCTAAAAGCTAGTGCTACTGCTAACAGCCATAACCTAGGCATTTTCATTCAGAAAGATTATGTGTTCTATGTTGCTAACTCTTGGCTGTGAGTTATCAGGACGTAAAAGCATAGCATCTAGTGCTGTCAAAAATCCTTATCAGCTGCTGAGTTATATCCTCATATTGAGAACTAAAAAGTCTCTGGAAAGTTGTGGACACTGCTTGGGCAATGTAGCAAGCTGGCACTGACACTCACATAATAAGAGTTCACGGCATGGGCATCTCAAGCTTTATTGTTTATGCATCATATAACAAATGAGGTGAATTCAGCTCAAGTGAAGTTAACTGGGACGTCTGGGCACCCTACTATAAATAGAAGCAATAGCAAAGTCGTTTGCCATAGATAGAAGTTCGCTTTCTGTGGATGTCGATAACTAGCTAACGCTTGTGCTAACTGTTAGCGCTAGCTCTAGATGTGCACATAGCATGTCTTATCAACCCTCAGACACAGCAAACAGACCCATCAAATGACAGAACGCTTTCACACCTGATATCTTCCAAAAAGTATTAATTTAGAATGAAATCCTTGTTGTTGTATGTTTTATGAGTTATGATATGAGTCTGAGCTATGTCCTTAGTCCAGTGTGGTTCACAGGTAGCAAGCCAGTACAGTCTGACTCAAAGCTGAATCACTTCGTGTTATTTCAGGCAGCAATCAGTGGTTAGGTCCCGCCTTGATGGGTGACTGACTATTTATTTATTTCATGGCACATTGCATGACTACAGAGCCCAGGAGGTGTCATTGCAGGATATTTTTGTGTATCGAGAGAATGTGCGCTCATTTTACTAAATCGTGCACATGTTTGACTAAATTGTGCACTCATTTTACTAAATTGTGCTCTCAATTTAGTAAATCGTGCGCACGATTTAGTAAATTGTGCGCACGTTTTACTAAATTGTGAGCACGATATACTAAATTGAGAGCACAATGTGCACACAATTTAGTAAAATGAGTGCACGTTTTCTGGATATATACCAAAAAATATCTTGCAATGACACCTCCTGGGCTCCGTACTGACCGTGCATATGGAATGTAAATGTAAATGTCAATGTATATATGGTTTTTACATTTAATCTTTTATTTATTTATTTCACATTTTATTTATTTATTTAACTTTTTATTTATTTACTTAATCTTTTATTTATTTATTTCAACTTTTTAATTATTTATTTCATATTTCATGTATTGATTTCATATTAATTTTGTCACAAAAAACATTCCATAGTTATAGATGCCATTTGGAATTGAAGCTGTTTACTATGTGCTGCTAACTTTTGCTTATGAAGACTGACTGAGCATTACAAAAAAGAAAAAGAAAAAAACTCCAGTCACACACTTTTGAATATTTCTTTACATAATGTTTGACAAGAATACATATTTATAATGCTCCGCAAACACGTTTTTCTCCATATACTTTATATTGACAGAGTTATTTGCACCTATTTTAAATGTCATGTTTGTTTAATAGGATTTTTACATAAAGATAAATAAAGTTTATAAAATCGATTAAAACCAGAAATCATGTCTTTCTAATGAGGTCCTTTTTCTTATTACAAAATGGTTTGTGCTGCATCTAATGATGGAGGGTCCATTGTGTTCATAAACTGGTCTTTGGGAATGTCCCACTCATTAAGCCAAAGCTGAAGGAACAGTTCCTCAGTGTCTCAGTTCCTTAGCTCTGCTTGTGCTGCAAATTAAGCTCTTGGTTTTCCTCTTGTGGCCCTGTCTTGTCTATTCTAATTGACACAGTGCATGTGCCTCAAGTTCCAGAGGCTTCCAAAGATGGCAGTTACAGCTTAATGTATCTAACTCAAGGCCTTTTCATAACACTTCCCTTGGGCTCTCATGCCATGGTCATTGATATTAATGCATGAAATTTGTTGCGTTGTTGGTTGGTTTGTTGGTTTTGTCTTATCTGAAATATGGTGCTTTTGTTAATTGAGCTGTGATGATAGCAGACTGTAAATAAGTCATGTTTGATTCAGGGATGGTTCTAGTTCATGACTACAGAGGCGGTGCTATGGCGGTCATCCGAAACTCATAGAACTGCATTTACATACATAACTATCAATTTATAGCCCTTCCCATTTTGGGCACATGACCAGCAACCACTGACACAATAATAACACAAATATCCAAGTTGAACACTGAAACGTCGGCTAAATGGATACATGTAATGTAATGTATGTAATGCAAACACTGAAACGTCAACTTCTATTATCACTGATTATATTTGGGGGGAAGTTGTTTTCCAAAGAACATGCTCAGCATATTTCAGAAATGCACAACAAAACAGAAGAGTCCAACGGATATGTTTAAACCCATTTATCAACATTTAAAACAAGGAATAATCTACTCAAAGTATATACTGAAAGGCCTGATCGTTCACCATATCTTTCCAGCCAAACTTTACTGAAAAAGATAATATAAATCAAAAGGTCATACTGATGCATCATAAGGTCATAGTGTCCCAAAAAAGTAACCAGTTCAGTCCACACAACCAATTCAAGTTCAAACTTAAAAAAATCAAACATCTCCAGTGATCTTATACATCTGTTGGCAAAGAAAAATAAAATCTCTTTAGAAAACCCTGCTGAGGACAGAGGCCTACATGTGCTTATCAAAAACCAAAGAATAAAGAACCTAATATAAAATATAAAAGGCTGACATAGATGGTGTGCAACTTTCTCTATATCTATAATTGTAATAAAATTATTATAACAGTAATATTTATTTATGTCAAATAAAACAATGAAACAATAAAAACTTAGAAAACAAAAAGCTTTGCCAGATTTAATACATATATGTTTTTTTTCTGTAAGACTTGACAGACTATGGGCAGCAGGCCACACATTGGGCTGAATCTTTGAATACAGGAAAATAGAAAATACAGTGTGAGTGTCCAACATCCTCTCATCCCTTTCTTTACACCAAATCATTCATTCATTCATTCATTCATGCATTCGCTGAACTCTCTTCACTTTTTTGTCTTCCTGTTCTTCGTTCTCTTTTTATGCCTTATTTTTCACTTTCTCCAGCTTTTTTGCTTAGCAGATGCTACTGTTGGGCACAACAATTTCGTGGCAACCTTCCCCATGACATTATAGAAATGTAGAAACATTCCCTGCAAACTCAGCACCTCTCTCTACATCTCCCCCCCCCCCCCTCTCTCTGTCCGCTGTGGTCACATCCCGGGAGGATTATGTCAAGCTCAGCCTGGTCACTTCTCTTCTTATGGCTGCAAGACAGACCATATGAAAAATATGTACAAAGTGCTATAATACACACAATAATAACAAAACCATTGGTTAAAGAAATACTATTCAGATTACTAGGGAACTCATGACAAAAAAATATGGATCAATAAAGTATATTCAATTAATATAATACTTTTTAGTGATGTTCCATACAGTTTAAAAAAGAATTAAAGGAGAATTCCGGTGTGATATTGACCTGAAGTGTGTTGAAACATGATACCGAGTGTGAACATATGTCTCATAGCTCATCTCGGCTTGTCCCCTGCACTCCGAAATCTGGCGCTAGTTAGCCGATGCTACCAACAGCTTTTCAAAGGGGGTGCCTCGGGCATCGGCCTAGCCATGCAAATAAATCACTGTTTTACACCATTTACGAGGCTCAAAGTAGCTCCACACTTTATTCGTAGACTTCCGAGGTCCCTGACATTTAAAACGAGACATTGAGAACAAGACGATTTATACAGACAGTACCTTCAGGAAGTTTACCGTTCGCCGCCATGTTGAATTTAGTCATGATAAGTCGAGCGACGAGTACGAATGAACAGGTATGTTAAGGGATCAGATTCCAAAAATAATTCTGTGGAAATTCATGGATTCCAGTTGCTGCTACTGGAAGATTTCGCCAGATTTCTGAGTGCAGGGGACAAGCCAAGATGAGCTATGAGACATACGTTCACACTTGGTATCATGTTTCAACACACTTTAGGTCAATATCACACCGGAATTCTCCTTTAAGAAATGTTTATTGCAGCTTCAATAGCATCTTGTGTACTACAGCATTAAACGTAAAAAGCTCTAAAATACATTTGCCAAGGCCCTCTCTATGATAAAATACCGATAGATTGATGTCACACTGATGTCAGCCAGATAACTCCGATAAAGAACTGCTGAAATCAGTCATATTGATAGGCCTAAAGATAATCATGCAATGTTGATATAATAAACTTCTGTCAACCCTACACTGAAGGCCACTAAACAATAAGGAAGCCCTAAGCACAACTATATATAGATGGCAAGCCAGCTATTGATGCTATGAATATTTAATATTTAGAAGTAAAACACATGGTGAATGCAAAAGAGCTTTTTCTATTCTAAAACTTGTCAAATATATCAGCATAAAAACAATTATACTAGTTATTGAAGGAGAGAGAGTCTTGTCCGTCTTATCCTTATGTATCCGTACATACTCTTGCATTGTTTATTTATAGATTGTTACACAATTATTTTTTGCCTGTTAACCATGACTCAGTATCAATGACTCAGCAAACTTACCATCAATAATCTCATCTTTCACCTTATGCAATTCACGAACCACTTCCTCCAAAATCTCCTGTTGAGAGACAGGAAGACTCATTGGGATACAATAAATTATTGGAGTGTCACGTATTACTTACAGAAGACTCATTGGAAAACAATACATTATTTGAATGTCACTTATACTTAACTATCCATAATTATGAGTATCCAGCAAAGGAATCATTTAAATAAGTGTACACACACACACACTGTAAGAGCAATACCTGTTTCATTCTGTCATATTCTGTTGTGTCTCCATCGCTGCTGGTACCAACAGGTTTCACCCTGTACAGGTAAAGAAAAGGTTCATCAAGATAACAAAGGGACTCTGGAGGAGGTTAGACTGCCTTAGAATACCAAATACAGCCAAGTGTGAAACAAAGGTAGTAAGCAAAAAATAGGTCAAGGAAGTATACTTTCTTCACATGTGGGCTACCTGGGACAATATGAGAGCAACTTTGTCTTGTTCATCATTTGAATCCTACTCTAGATATGAATCAAACCATTTGAATCATTAATCATTTACCAATGTCCACATGGGTGTATGAAAAGAAGAGCCCTGTTTTCCTGGCATACCTTTTGCATACCTGCGTTTCTGTGATGATAGGCCTTTGTTGAATGCTCAAAGCAGCAAGCTATTCATTTAGCCATAGCAACTGGTTCCAAGCAATTGGTTCACCAGCACTGAATCAATATTGGATGTTTGGGTGTCATATCAGCTCACCTTACCTTAGTTGCTATGAAACCCAATTTTATTGTGTCTGTCTGTGAGCACCTGTATATGTCTGTATGAGAGATGTACTGTATGCAGAGGTCTGGGAGATACAAGACTGTGAGTCTCCTACCTTGATACAGCTGAAGATTTGTCTGTTGAGTTGGCTCGATCCCATGGCTTTTTAACGAGGTCTGAAAGACAGACGGATCATTGTTAGTGGATGGATTAATTCAAGTGGAGTTTAATGCACTCCAGTGACAAAGTGGATTCAGGGAGAGCCACCCATCAATACAGCTCCTACCTAATCCATCTACACTAATCTTATTATTATGAAGGAATCCACACTCTTAAACAAATGTATTTTTTTTAACACATCTCTATGTCCAGATAGGAACAACACAATTTGTGTTGTTTCCAACATATTGCTTTTGTTATTAGTTTCAAGTGTACACAGTATGTGTTGAAAACACCACAACTTGAGTTTTTTTTTTTTTTTTTACAGATGTCTATCTCCAGATAGGGCAACACAGTTTGTGTTGTTACCAACACATTCGTTTCGAGTGCATCATTCATAAGAGTCACATTTTCCATATCAATTAAAATAATTTGAACTAAATGTTTAAATGACTGAACTAATTACTCAATGACTACTGTTTTAATTATGATATCGCTGATACTATAATGTCCATTACGATTTATCTCCTCATTGAATCTGCCCAGCAACCTGTTGAGTTTTGTAGAGAAGAACCTCGTGTGATGGGTGAGGGGGAGCCATTCGTCTCTTCCTGGAAAGCAAGATAAGAACATGAATATAACACCAACAAACAAATGTTAATTGCAGTACATTAACATCAAACAACAGAGGGAAACACACCTTCTGGTTATCCTCATCAGGTTTCTCTGAAGCTTTCCTCCTGTAAAAAAAGAAATTAAATCACTCACTACTCATTTTTCAGAATATATTACGATACATGCATCCTGAGTAGATGTGCAAAGAACTCAATATTTAATTTTTCATATTATTTTTTAATTCTTTCACTATGTTCATCATGATGACTGAAATCATTATCTAAAATCGAAATATACTCTTTGCATTCTTGTACAACAGCTTTATATGTAAAGCATTTAACAGACTATATAGAGATGACTACGTTACAATGAGTGATAAATAATGGATCGGAATAACGCACCTTCGTGCCAATATGGCATTCATCTCCTGCATGAGTCCCTCTCCACTGCCTCCACTGCTGCCACTTGACCGGTTACCATCGTTCTTGACCCCCGCGGGCCCTGACGCCTCCTCCGACTGCACATGCGGACAGTGCAGGGAATTAGTACACCATCAGGTAAACACACAGTCAGTATGATGACATGAAATGAAGACCGACTCATTTATTCACAGCAATTATCAGAAACAAAATGAGTGAAAAATACTCAAATACTATTGGATTCAAGACATCGCTGCTTAATTTTTACGAGAAAAGCATGACTGTCAGTATTAGTATAGAGAGGCAAATTCACATTATTTCCAGCCAATAATGTGAATTAAGTTACAGTCAAATGTATGGGCTCTGAAGATGCAACCTGAAGCTGTACAACATGCATTCAAACCTTTGGGTAATAATACCTTCACAACTGAACATGACAACGTGAAGTGTCCTAAGAGATTCATTGTGCGTAGACTATTGTCATATTTCGATATGCTGCCAAATTCTGTTTCACAACAAAACAAATCTCTAAGCTACAGGACTATTCTACACCTGTGTGGCCTGCATTAGTGCTGTCTGCAAGTTACTCAACATGCAACATGCCTTACTGAGCTTCAGCAGACTTAAGCACTTTATCTGGTGAAAAGTCTAACTAAAGCTTGCTTAATAACGACACAAAATATATTAGCTAAGAACAGACAATGGTGGATAACATGCCACTTCATGGCTTTAGTTCATGCACAAGAACTTTACTCATAGACTGACGTTGCACTTTGCCTGGCATTAAAATTAAGGCCCTGTGTTTATTATGAATTGTGAACTGTGTTATGAAGTGTTTTAAGGTGTGTGTGTGTGTGTGTGTGTGTGTGTGTGTGTGTGTGTGTGTGACATGGCATGACCGACCCTCTGCACTTTGCGCAGCTTCGCTCCTGCTAAGGCTGCCGCCAGCCCAGCTGGGGGGGCCTCCTTGCTTTGCCCCCCCGGACCTCCACTAGCCGGCAGTGGAGGGGGGGTGGGAGGCGCGCCCACACTTGGCGGTGGGGGCCCCGGTGGTGGTGGGGGTGCCGTGGGGGCTGGGGCTGGGGCTGGGGCTGGAGGGGGCAAGACAGGCGCAGCCATCGAAGACTGGTGCTGCATGGCAGGGTGCCCAGGGGGGAGTGGAGGACCTGCAGCAGAGAGAGAGAGGGAGGAAAGAGAGAAAGAGAGAGAGAGATAGAGAGAGAGAGAGAGAGAGAGGGAGGAAAGAGAGAAAGAGAGAGAGAGGAGAGAGAGAGAGGAGAAAGAGAGAGAGAGAGATAGAGAGAGGAGAGAGAGGGGAGAGAGAGAGAGAGAGAGAGACATTCAAAAGTTCTATAGATGCCAGAGCTAAGATGACAGGTTAGTGTTACAGCCTGCACTGGATTTATATAACGTTACTGACTTAGATACTGACTGGGTCAGCCATACATGTCTAGGTAGTCTGGCTATATGTGTGTCTCTGTGTTATTCAAAGTAACACATAAATCCACAGCATTCTGAAAGGTATACATCTGCTGTGTCCACAAATGTGGACAGTGTCTTGCTGCTCTAAATTTGGACATTTTAGGTGTCTTGCTGCTCTAAATTTTAGGTCTCTTGCT
The DNA here is from genome assembly GCF_018492685.1 of Alosa sapidissima. Classification (NCBI taxonomy): domain Eukaryota; kingdom Metazoa; phylum Chordata; class Actinopteri; order Clupeiformes; family Clupeidae; genus Alosa; species Alosa sapidissima. The sequence continues at coordinate 21,047,805 of NC_055975.1, read as the reverse complement.
GCTCTGCCGCAATAGGCTGTGCTGAGATGCCAGGTTAGCGCCTCAGGAGTGTTGCATCGACTGGAAACCTGATCTGGGAAGCTAAAATCTGCAGGCAAAAGCAACCTTAGCCCACTGAGCCCTATTGATTCCCCCGTTCCCTTTATAGTGCAAAGCAACACAGACTGTCAGCAATTTCAGGGCTGGTTTCCCATCGTAGTTACGAGACGCACAGTCACAACCCGCAGGCCTCAGTTAACCAGTCACAGGTGTGACACGCACAAGGGGGCAGGTGTGTTTGAGTGACGGCAAGTGTGAGTGTGAGTGTGAACTTGGCACATATAAGGGCTGCAATGTTAGTCAAACGAGTTCCTTTGGTTTAGGCAGAAAGCGAGCTGGAGCCTGTATGTATGTGTAGCATGTCACTGGGCCTGTTACACTGGACGGACAGAGACTTGCTTTGTGTTGGAGGTGTCGTTAGGGGGGGACTGTTGCCAAACAAACACATCCCAAGCCACCCCCAACACAAACCCCAAGCACACACACACACACACACACACACACACACACACACACACACACACACACACACACACACGTGTTTACTGTGTACAAAGTTGAGAGTCGTCATCCAACAGCCCTCTTTCCCTCTTCCCCTCTTCAGCTCCTCTGGTACTTACTCATAAGAGGTGGGGGAGCCTGAAAGACAGGAGAGGGTGTCGTCTTGGGAGAGGCCCCCTCGAGGAGGGTGTAAGAGGGGGGAGAGGTGGTGTTGTAGGGGGGCAACCCCGGATACATGTGCTGCTGCTGCTGCTGTTGCTGCTGCTGGTGTTGTTGTTGTTGTTGTTGTTGTTGTTGTTGTTGTTGCTGGAGGAATGCAGAGGGAGAGGGGAACTGGGACAGGTGGGCTGAGACCTGAGGGGGCAGCTGAGCGCTCACGGGGGGCAGGGGGACAGGCTCGCAGCAGGGGGCGTAAGAGAGCTGAGGGGGCATGGGGACCGGTGGTTGCAGGGGTGGTGGAGGTGTTTGGTGGTGGTGTGGGTGTGGGTGTGGGTGGTGCTGGGTGTGGTAGTACTCCTCGGGTGCCCCGTTGAGGTGCTGGTGGGCGTCGTGGGGCGAGGGGGCACCCTTGCCGCCACGGCCGTTGCTGCCGCTGTTGTTGAGGGGCGGCAGGGGCAGTGCCACGGGGAGCACGGGCTGCGGGCACACCTGCTTGGCGCTCACGGGCGGGGAGGAGGAGGAGGAGGCGGCGGCGGGGGGCAGCGGGGCGAACATGTGCATGGCGGCCGACGACGCCGACCAGGTGCCGTGCTTGGGGGGCAGCGGGTGGGGGTGGGGGATGGACTCGGCCTGCATCTGGGGGGGCATGTGGCGCACGGCTGGCGGGGAGAGGGGGATCTGGCGCACCTTGCGGCCCTGGGTGTTGACCGCCGGCTGCACGGGCATGAAGGCCGAGGCCAGCGAGGTGGAGAGCTGCGAGAGCTGCTGCTGGGCCTTCCGCTGGGGCGAGTCGCATGCGTGACAGGCGCTCCCCCCACCTCCAGCTCCGCCGCTGCCGTCCCGCTCCTGAGAGGAGCCCGAGGAGGAGCAGGGGGAAGGTGGGGAGGGGGAGGAGGCGGCCGCCCTGATGTAGGCCGGGGGGAGGGTGTTGGCCCGGTACTGCCGGTAATCGACAGACTCGGACTGGGAGGGAGAGGAAGCGGCAGCAGCGCCAGACACTTTGAACTGAAGGGTGGATACTAAACACAGTGAGAGAGAGAGAGAGAGAGAGAGGGGGCAGAGAGAGGAACAGAGAGAGGAAGAGAGACAGAGAGGGGCAGAGAGAGAGAGAGAGAGAGAGAGAGAGAGAGAGAGAGAGAGAGAGAGAGAGAGAGAGAGAGAGAGAGGAACAGAGAGAGGAAGAGAGACAGAGAGGGGCAAAGAGAGAGAGAGAGAGAGAGAGAGAGAGAGAGAGAGAGAGAGAACAGAGACAGAGAGAGGGGGGCAGAGAGAGGCAGAGAGAGAGAGAGGCAGAGCGAAAAAGAGAGGCAGAGTGAAAGGAGGAGCAAGGAGAGAGGTGAAAATGGTAGACAAAAATAAAACACAAAGAAAGAGAAAGAGTGAGAAATGATGAAATCAAGTGCATAGCGAAAGAAGAAATGACATAATAGAACTCAGAGGGTTGGGGTCAGCTCTCTTTTTTTATCAGTTAGTTCAGGACGACACAGTGAAAAATCAGTGCAGTCCCTCACTGACCAAACTTAAACGGAGCTGACCCAAACCTCAACCAAACTTAAACAACAATATGGCATAAAATAGCAATGAAATACAACATGGCATAAAATAGCAGCTTGGAGCTGTAGCTTTAAAGCATGTATCCTATCCCACCACACCACACATATCCCCACTGAGAGCTCGGGGCTCTGGGGTGAGGAGCGTGTCTGTGTTAGCCAGCTGGACATAGTGGGGTGGGCTACATACATGAACAAGCATGAGAAGTGAAATCAGAACTGAAGTAGAAAGGAGAATGAAATCAAAATGAGGTTTGAAAGCATAAGATTCGACAGAGGCTGCGTTTTTCTCTCTCTCTCCCCTTCTCGCTCTCTCTCTCCCCTTCTCGCTCTCTCTCTCTGCTTTATGTAACCTGTGTCTCTGTGCTAAACCACAGAGCGATGCGCACAGCTTACTCTGATGCACGTACTCTGATGCACATACTCCGTCCTCTCCTGTGAGTTTTTTTATTGGTGCTTTATTGGCTACTGTTCTGATGCTTATCTCGACACTAAGCATCTTCTAATGACTAATAAACTCCACGAAACACCTCGGCAGCATTACACAGCGTGTTCCAGTATTACCTTTGCCACTAGCCCACTCCTCTGCTTGTCCCTCAGGATGTGCATGATGCGCACACGTCTGTACGCGTCCTAAGAGTTCTGTCTTGATGCTTGCTAACAGGCAGCATTTTATCCAGCATTAAAAGTATGCTTTCAACACATTTCCCCACAATCTATGGTGGTTTCATCCAATAGATTATTTACGATACTAAGTGAAACCAAATGGCAGATCTGCAAGTGGCGGCTGCAAACGCACATGCATGCCACACAGATGTGCACATCTGGATGGTATTGCGCTCCAGTATGCGTGTTGTAAGTATTTGTAAGTATAATGGAAGGATTAAAATGTATTTGCTAGTACTGTATGTCATTTTAATGGGCATAGTTTCGGTGTGTGCTGATGACTATGAATGGACGCCATCTTGTTGGGAGACTCGGTGGATGTTTGTGCATTAGCACTCGAGCGCTCCTACCTGCAGATCCCACAGCTCGTCGCTCCCTCTCCATTTGTGCCTGCATCTGATGCTGCTCCATCATCTGCCTGAAGGAGGCGCACACACACACACACACACACACACACAAAATCATGAGCAAGGGAAAATGCAAATGTATGCAAATGCAAACACAAACACACATACATACACACACTCACATGCATGGATGCACACACAAACACACACATACACCCTTACACAGCGCAGATGTGTACATTAATTGAATGAGCTGGAGTGAAAAGATGAAAGGAAGTAAAGAAAGAAAAGAAGGAGAGAGAGAGGGAGAGAAAGAAATGGAGAGAGAGTCCACTCAAGCTCACTGCTTAGCAATCTCTTATGCTCTCAGGACATGTTCCTGAGCCAGATGCAGCAGACGCAGATGCACAAGTGTGTGGGTGTGTGGGTGTGTGTGTGTGTGTGTGTGTGTGTGTGTGTATGTTTGTGTGTGTGTGTGGGACTATGTTTATGTGTGACTGTGTGAGTGTGTTTGCGTTGTGATTCAGCATGTTTGTGTGTCTGTGTGTGTTTGCATGTGAGAGGGTATGCGTGTTTGTGTGTGTCTCTGTGTGGTTACATGTGAGTGTGCTTTTGTATGTGTGTCTGTTCCAATGGTCAGTGCTCAGTGAAATGTGAACACTCAGGACAAGGCCAATGATCTCATGGATGAACAGTTTTTGGCAACTGCTTTTACAACTCTGTGCCACTAGAGGGCGAGTGATGTTTAAAAAAAAAAAAGTGCTGTAGGCAGAAACAAGGGTTTGTGTATACCAAACGTTTATATATAAACAAAGAGAATGAGAATGTTCTGACACAGCTGAATGGGTTATGGCGCAGTGTCACACTCCAAATGTAATCTTTAGAAAAAGCCTGTGCTACACCTTTCTGTCAACCAAGACTGACAGCCTTGTACAGGAGCAAATGTCACTCCTCAAATCCACTTAAATTGGTGTAACAGAACGAGATGTTAATCTTTTAGGCCTCCCTAATAAGCCATAGAGATAATTACTGCTAATCTGTGTTTTGGGCTGTTTTGTATTAATAGAAGCATGGGTGGGGTCTGTTGTTTTCCCATGTATATGTGATTTTTGAGCTGAGCTTTATTTTTTAGTTTTATAACAGCTGTGGTGGTGCTGTTACAAAAAAAAAAAATCTGCAGAGTAAATGGTCACATTTCCTGTTTTTCACTGAGCAACATGATGCCCTGTGTGCAGCTTTCGGCCACTACAGGGACAGCTGTGTTAGGGAGGCAGGCAGCAAGTTTACAAAGTCCCCACTCCTCGGATGCCTTAATTATTAATTCATATTTATTTATTCACTCTCTCTCACACATGCACACAAACAAACAAACAAACAAACACACACACAGACACAAAGAGTCCTGTTCACAACATTGAGAGGGTCTTTACCTTCGTTGAGCGTCGGAGTCATCCGTGACAGGTCCGTTCTGCCGATGTACAGCTGGTGGACCTGGAGACAAGAGAGTAGAGAAGCATACATTATTTTACATTTCAATTTGCTTAATCCCACCACATGTAGTCCTGGCATGTACTCAAAGGATTTGCGACCAGGAGTCACTCTTTAATGTCCCTGTGAGTGAGTGAGTGAGTGAGTGAGTGACCCCCTCTGCACACCAGATCGCCTGGACCTGGTCATATCCTCGTCATATACTGTATGTCAGCTCAGGACGAAGCCCATCTAACACAGCAAGCCTCCTCCAGCTTCACCCATGTAATCATGCATAAACAATCTCAGTGAGCCTCCTCCAGCTTCACCCATGTAATCATGCATAAACAATCTCAGTGAGCCTCCTCCAGCTTCACCCATGTAATCATGCATAAACAATCTCACACAGCAAGCCTCCTCCAGCTTCACCCATGTAATCATGCATAAACAATCTCAGTGAGCCTGCTCCAGCTTCACCCATGTAATCATGCATAAACAATCTCAGTGAGCCTCCTCCAGCTTCACCCATGCAATCATGCATACAAAATCTCAGTGAGCCTGCTCCAGCTTCACCCATGTAATCATGCATAAACAATCTCAGTGAGCCTCCTCCAGCTTCACCCATGTAATCATGCATAAACAATCTCAGTGAGCCTGCTCCAGTTTCACCCATGTAATCATGCATAAACAATCTCAGGGAGCCTCCTCCAGCTTCACCCATGTAATCATGCATAAACGATCTCAGTGAGCCTCCTCCAGCTTCACCCATGTAATCATGCATAAACAATCTCACACAGCAAGCCTCATCCAGCTTCACCCATGTAATCATGCATAAACAATCTCAGTGAGCCTCATCCAGCTTCACCCATGCAATCATGCATAAAAAATCTCAGTGAGCCTGCTCCAGCTTCACCCATGTAATCATGCATAAACAATCTCAGTGAGCCTGCTCCAGCTTCACCCATGTAATCATGCATAAACAATCTCAGTGAGCCTGCTCCAGCTTCACCCATGTAATCATGCATAAACAATCTCAGTGAGCCTGCTCCAGCTTCACCCATGTAATCATGCATAAACAATCTCAGTGAGCCTGCTCCAGCTTCACCCATGTAATCATGCATAAACAATCTCAGTGTCACTGCAGTGCTATTACAACAGATGCAGACACTGTTTTTTTTTGTTGTATATTTTTAGTTTTTTTTTTGTATATTTTTAGGTTTTTTTTGTATATTTTTTTGAGCTTTTTTATGCCTTTAATGCGACAGGATAGTGGAGAGTGACAGGAAGTGAGTGGGAGAGAGAGTCGGGGTGGGATCCGGAAAGGACCACGGGGCGGGAATCAAACCCGGGTCGCCGGCATACGGTGCAGGTGCCCCAGCCAGTTGCGCCACGGCTGGGGCCAGAGACAGACACTGTTAATTGTAAATACATTTCTCAGGTTACAGACATGGGTCTCTCTCTTTTTTTGTCTCTCTCTCTCTCTCCATGTCTCTAAGACAGACCTTTCCATACCAGACTCGTTTATCAGTGTGGGCTGACAGTTCTGGAGGTCTCATTACCTCGTCTCACGAACATCTCATCTCACCTCACCTCATCTCATCTCATCCCACTATGTGTCATGCCAAAGTCATCTTCCATGCCCATCTTAATCTTTTTGTCTAATGCACACACCTAAATCAGAAATACAGTGTGCACTCATCATCAACGCTGAGACTTCTTCATTGTCTCAGAGATATCAGTAAGTAAGTGTCTACTGCAGAGTGTCATGAGAGAGGCGAGCACAAAAGCCTGCCTTTTCAGAGTTGTTCTCTATTGCCTTAAATAGAGAAGTCTGGCTTAGTGTCAGGGAATATTCCTTGAAATGAATTAATTCTGCATGCAGAGCTTAGCCGTCCGGAGCCAGGGGAGCTTATACTGCACGCAAGAGGCACTGCAGAGAGAACTGACAAGAACAGAATCAAATAAAGAGAGGTGTACGTCAGGCCCAAGCGCTTCTGTTTTTCTTTCCTTTCTGCCTTTTCTTCTTTTCTCTTGCTTTCTTTCCCTTTCACACACACACACACAAACACAAACACACTCTCTTTCTCTCCTCGAGCTCTCACACACTCACAAACAAACAGGCACCACTTACTCACACACACATGCATAACACAAACATGCTCTCTTTCTCTCCTCAATCTCTCACACACACACACACACACACACACACACACACACAATGTATACAAGCACACACATACATGCAGAGTCGTACCACACTTTCTCTTTAATGAAAGCTTGGTGATTAAAGCCACAGGCATCTTGACAGGAAACCTCAGAGAAACACGACATTCAGCCGCCAAGGACCAGAATAAACACACCGCACAGCCCTCCTGACTCCTCCCAGCCAAACCCAGAAAAAAGCCAGCGGCCCAATGATACTAGTCACACACACACACACACACACACACGCACACACACACACACACCAACAGGGAGGAGATGAACACAAAACAGCCTCCTCTGTTCACTGGATGCCTTTGATTTGGTCAGGAATAGAAATAACTGCACAGCAATTACCAACTCGGGGCGATGTTACGCAATTGCCCCGACTGCAAATAAGTAGGGCTGCATGGAGCACCAAACTCCCACTATTATCTGCCTCATCCCAGTAAAGGAGAAAGATGCATGAAGGCCCATAGATTTGTTTACGGGGTGTGTATCCATTGGCACTTCATTACTTTGGTCATCATAACAAAGACTTCTGATCATCTGATTCAAAAGACACAACTTTCCTTGTCTCATGTGACCCCTGCAGGTCTCCTCCACCACCACGCTAACCACGGTGCGTTGCCTCAGAATGCTTCCTCAAATAACATGTGAGATGTGGAGTGCATCCATGCAGAATTGCACAGTTGCGTCAAAGGGACAGTGAGAAGTTGGTAGTGTGAGATTGTTTTCCTGCCAGGGGCACCTCCATCATCATCATCATCATCATCGCCTCATGTGAGAAATGGATGGATATAAGATCTTCCTGGTTCATTCTGAGGAGCAGTCATCTGCTTAGAAATGGTCTTAAAGGGCAAGTAAGACATGGAACTGCTGTCATTTGAACCCTTGAGAAATGGATGAATATAAGATCTGCCATGTTTCATTCAGAGGAATAACCATCTACTTAAAATGTTCTCAAAGTTTAAGAAATGGAACTGGTGTCAATTGAACATGAGAGAAAAGGATGACCGTTTCATTTCACAACTCTATTTCACAATGGAGGGAAAGACCCTTCTGGGCCCTGCCAGTTAGTGGAGGAGCACTATTCTAAGTGTGCTATTAAAAGGGTCATCGGGGAAAATACATATTACCTATCAAAATACCAGCCAATAACCGAGAACGACGACTGTAACACTAGAGCACCTCTGGGTGTTATTTCCGTTTGGGTGGCTGCAGGCATGCAGAGCTCATAAAGCATCTTTATAAGGACACTTTTACCCTGCGCTCTCCTCAGAGGACTGGAGCTCTCACTGGCCCAGTTGATCGATCTAGATAGATAGATAGATAGATAGATAAATACTTTATTGATCCTCCAGGGGAAATTCAAGAATCTATTCATGTCTTATTCATTTTCTCACCATTTCAACTTTAACCAGGATGTTTTTTTCAGTCCTCAGGTGGGAGCTGGTTGAGTTGTGGGGCAGATCTGGCCCAGAGCTGGTCTCCACGTGCAGCGGATCTGACCCAGAGCCAGATCAGTGTAAGGGCCTGGCACAGAACGTGCAGCTTATGGACAAGTCAGCTCTTATTTGTGGTGATTCCTGAGCAGACTGACTAGACGAGATTAACAGGGGTGTTTTGTTTGTATAAAATGTCTTTGCACTCTTGGAAACACTCTTGGAAACATCGCAAACAGCCATTTCGTAACATCATCCGACAATGGAAAATGAAATGTGATATTTCAGTGCGCCTAAGCAATACCCTGTGATTACAAACAGCCACTACAAATAAAGCCTCCCTTGTGTCTGACATGCTAAACCCCCTAGCCTTGTAGCGCTGTCATCAGGGCAATTACACTTTGGCAAATGGGTATCACTCATCTACTCCCCCATTGCCCTATCCCCCTGGCACACACACACACACACACACACACACACACACACACACACACAGAGCAGATCAGGTCTTAGAAATTAATTTAAAAGGAATGAAAATGGGACTAGTGTAAGTCCGCCCTGGGCACAAGAGTTTGTTTGAACATACCGCCAACCGGTCACCATGCTGACATTGGTCCTTTCTCTCTTGTGCTAAGTGACCGTAATCTTCACGGCAGTGCAGCCACACCGAGTGCTAACGTGTGTGAATTGGTGGGTGGATGGGGTGGGGATGGGGTTTCATTTTTGGGTGGTGTGTGTGATAGCATGGGATGTTAGCCAGCCAGACAGCCATCCAGCAGTCCCCCACTGCTGTTTACAGGCGTGTGAATAGGCTAAGTGGTTCCTGAGAGCCAGTGTGTCATTGTCAGGTAACAGCTGTAGTGTAAGCACTACCAAGCCAAATAATGCTGTGACTACCGTTCCAGCACTCACCAAATACCTCACCTCATTTCAGACATTTATGATTTAATTAAAACACAAACCCTGTTTTGACATCATGATGCATCTGACAAGTGACTCACTTCAGAATAGAGAAAAATGTGTGTGTGCTATATTTAATGCCTATAACTACAACAAAATACACGCTGCATAACAGTGTAGATGTGTGACCACGCACATCCCTTTTCCATAATTTCGGATGGGTGCTGGATCAGAAAAGTATGACTTCAAAGGTAAAAGAGAATGATCCGCACACTTTATAGCTCCCTTGATAGGTTTTTAATTTATTTTTCGTGCAACATTTCGAGCCCCTGGCTCTTCCTCAGGCTACAAACACGTGTTTCATAATGCACTTTCAATGTTCTTAACAGTGTCATCATCTTAGAGCAAAGAAATAAGATAAACAAGCTCATGTCAACGAATCCAGGAATCTTTTTCCTGACTCAACGACAGACAAACACATCTGGGTGTGTGTGTGGAGGGGTTGGGTGACGGTGTAGGGTGCCTGTTGCCATGGAAAGAGTTAACGTCCCGCAGAGAGAGGCATGATGATGTCTGCGTCAAATGAGAATCTTGAGCCATCAGCTCGCTCCATTTCTCTTACGCAACATGCTATTATTTTTCTACTCCTGGGTTATATTTCACAGTTCTAGCCACAATATAAACAAAACTGCCCACAATATAAAAAACAAAACAACCTAAAAATTGTATTGGCATGAAGAGTCAGACGAAATGAAGAAGATAAGAACATAATCACTGACATTACACTGACATCACATTCAAACCACTTGCAAAAACAACAAGGAACAGGGTCGATGGAACACAGAGGAACACGCCTCACCCCAACACAAGTCTGTCATTTTCATCATCATCATCCAATCACACAGAAGGTTGATATCACAACAAGGGCAGGGCACTATCAACACCGCCTCCCCCATCTCATTCCCGCTCGTTTAAAAAAAACATTCTGGCTTTCCAGAACATCATCTCCCATTTATAGTAGCAACAATAGTGCCAATGGGCCTTGTACTGGCATTGTAAACCCCATGCAATACTGTGAAATGGGAGTGGTGGTGCTGACCGACTCCTGGCCTTCATGCCTCATGCATCATGCATCAAATTAGCTGATACCACCACCCCACCCTCCTTCCCAGCCGTCCTCATCCAAACAATAACTTACTGCTTAGCGTTATGACTGCAGAACTGACCCGTCGCATCAACCTCGGGGAGAACTCTGGTCCAAACATCGCACCTCCACTGTTTAAACCTCCAGCTCCTATATCCCAGCTCGAAACCCCCCCCCTTCTTACGTCTCTTATTTTCAGTCAGACAGAAGCCTGGGCAACCGCAAAAAAAAAAAAAATAAGACCAGAGCTGGCTTTAAACCAGATGGTATGTTATTTTTCCCTTTATTTTTGGTTTCTCTGTTTTGGTCTAGTGAGGTCAGGTCACAGGTACGTGAACGAGAACGCAGCAGGCAGGTGGGACCTTGCACTCCTCCGGGGCAGGACGACCTCTTGTTTGCATGGCGACGACGACCCCTCCACTGCACACATTTGCAGTGGCGTCACCCCCAATTCCCTCCAAAAAAAGGATCACCCCCCGAGCGAGCCCACGGGGGCAGAGATAGGCAGTCTAAGACAGTCAGACTCCAGAGATATTTTAGCAGGGGCCTACACCAATGGCGTGCCTGGAAAAAAGGGGGCTGTCACCAGAGCCCTCAGAAAAACACTTATAAGTAGCAGCAATCTGTAACCAGAGAAGCCCCTGTGCCATTTCTCCACCAAGAGCCACATTTGAACGAACATAAAGGACTAACACCCCAGGATGGCATGTGACAGGCATGTCTGTCTCACTCACAGTCTACAGACGAAAGGAGGGCTTGACACGTACAGAAATCTTAAAAAGGAAGTTGAACAGATATTTCTTATGGCAGAAGTTTACACATAACACCCCAGGGTGTTCAGAAGAAACTTACAGGAGCATACCCTTAAAGTGAACTGTTGTAATATTTAATTGAATGCAATTTTAGTTTTACTGATCCTCTTTAAAGGTCAGAAAATGGCATGGTGAAAATGTTAATGCCCCATTGACTTATTTAATTGTGTAATGAAATTAAAATTGCACAGTCAAACGCCTCCTTCGTTCCATTCTTTTCATGCAAGTTTTGACAGCCTCAGACAGACAACCTCACACAGACCACACAAGATATTTAATGCCACACTGATCTCAGCATCCACCTCTTTCCCACACATGGTTCGCTCCTGAGGGCCAAGTCACCAGTAGAGGGAAGCATTAACCAGGCGAGTCCCGATATATCACCACCACAAAAACCTCACACATATGCGCACACCTACAGAGCACGCTTCACTGAGCCGCACAGCATTCGAATTCTAACGAAAAACCTCAGGGTAGGAACTCGCCGAGACGGGGGGGGGGCAAGCAGTGAAGGGAAGCCGACCCAGCCAAGCCAAGCCGATGAGCAAAAGCCCCCCACAACTCAGCTCATGACAGGCAGGCCTACAAGAGGCCCCCTGGGCCTGGCTCATTTGAATACTGATGTGCCTACTCTCGTCCAAATCATTTCCCATCTGACAGGGCAAAAAGAGGGAGCTAGAGTAGAGCGAGGAGGAGGGTCAGTATTTTAAAGTGGTTCAAAGGGAGGTGAGTTTTCCACTGAACTTGTGACGAACAGAGGGACACCGCACACTCTAGCGGCTCATATGCCAGTAGTTTTATACAAAAGAAACAACGTTTTGAGACAGTGGAGACTTGAGAAAGGCCACAGGCCAAAACGTTGTTTCTTTTGTATAAAACTACTGGCATATGAGCTGCTAGAGTACTGTGCGGTGTCCCTCTGTTCATCACAAGTTCAGTGGAAAACTCACCTCCCTTTGAACCACTTTCGGCCTGTGGCCTTTCTCAAGTCTTGACTTCGCCAGCAAGGAGGAGGCCTCAAGTCTTGACTTGAGAAAGGCCACAGGCCAAAACATTGTTTATTTTGTATTAAACTACTGGCATGTGAGCTGCTAAAATGTGCGGTCTCCCTCTGTTTATCACATTACGTATCCCGTGACCAGCACCTCAAGAAAATGTAAACTATCGGTGTGCGTTTGCTTTCCCCATTCAAAAACCTTTTCCACTGAACTTACCAGCCTCCTGCGAGCTCAGGACGTTGAGGGCGAAGAGCATGGCGTTGGAGAAGGTGGTGGCCTCCTCCTTGCTGGCGAAGTTGAGGCCGTACACCTGCCGGGCATCGCGCCACTGGTGGAAGGTCGGTGTGGCCTGGTTGTATTTGAGACCTTTCACGATGGAGTAGTTTATGACAACCTGATAGAAAGACGACAAAGAACAGAAGAAAAAGAAGAAAAAGAAGAATAGCAGAGGATTAGAAAGTGTAAAGAGGAACAGAAAGCAACGTGAAAGACAGAAGGGAAGAGAGAAACACGTAGAATGCCACAGAAAGACGGGGGAGGGAAACGAGAACAGAGTGAAATTTAATTTGTGAGAATGCTCATCTTAGATTTACTCGATAACTCCACTCTTTCCTAATTGATGAAGTGAGGGTTAACACGTAACAGTGTGTGTATATGAATATGTGAATGAATCGTGTATATGTGTTTGTGAGTAGTGAGTTTACACTATGTATGTCCATGTGCGTGTGTGCATGTGTATATATGTGTGTGTATATATGTGTGTGTGTGTGTGTGTGTGTGTGTGTGTGTGTGTGTGTGTGTGTGCGTGCGTGTGTTTGCGTGAGTGTGTGTGTGTGTATGTGTGTGCGCGTGTGTGCGTGTATAGCAAGTGTCTCACCTGCTGGTCCTGAAGCTTGACCCCCACCACGCGGAAGGTGTTGTTGGCAGTGTTGTGGTAGATGTTAATGCGACTGAAGCCCTGCTGCCCTGGCTTGATTGGGACCCACTTCTTGCTGGTGTCGTCGTACACCATGACCGAAGCCCGGGCTTGGCAGATACTCTGTTCACTGTGGAGCCAAAAAAAGGACGGGAAAAGAACTATCCGGGTCAAAGGTCAGGGGTCAGTTACTCAGTGAAACTTTATACGTAGATGATGTGTTAATATATCATGTGTGTGTCCATGATACGTAGATGACATGTTCATATATCATGTTTGTGCCCATGATACTAAGTGTAACTACTCACTCCCAAATCTTGATAAGTTCGACAGCAGTAACTCACTTAGCTGGCACATGGGAAGTGTCAACCACAGAGAAACCGATAGTGAATGTCTAGACTCTAGACCGAAACATGGCACTGTGGGTTTGCTGTGGCATACGCCTGTATTATAATGCCACAAACATCAATGTTTTGAAACAGTCATAACAGAATGAGGTAGCTCAATGTAACAAAGTGCCTGAAAAGACACAGTACATTTAAAATAAATAATAATAAATAAATGAGTAGCAAAGCAAAATAATAAACTTATGAAGCATGAAGCAAGACACATTCAGAGAGAGAGGAGTCTTCAGGGACAGAAGCCTGCTGATAGGCTGTTGAAAGACACAGGGATTTAATTACAGGTACAGAGTTCCTGCCCTTCTTTAAATAATCACAGTTCAAAAACATGTTAAGCCAGCCATCTAATTTACCCAATTTACCTAATTTATAATGTCCCAATGCAGTGGCGGGGACACTGTGCCATAAAAGATGCTGTTTTTCGGATGAGACGTTAAACCTAGATCCTGACTCCCTGTGGTCAAAACATGCCATGGCACTTATCTCAAAGAGTAGCAGGTTCCCCAGTCCCCTGGCTAATTTCCCAACCTAGCCCATTCATGCTGCTCCCCTAATAATCCCCCAGTGAAATTGGTTCATTCATTCCCTCCCTCTCCACCTCAAGATGGTGCATGGTGAGCGTTCTTGCACATAATGGATTCTGTGCTAAAATGATGAATGATTCACCAAACGAAGGTTTGACAGTTAATAGCAAATAAACTAAACCATGCGTATGACCAAATCATTTCATTCAGAAATCTGTTCTCAATTTGATGGTCAATCTTTTTTCCCTCCTCTGCTGTCACACTGACACACAAGCTGGCATGCTTGAACCAAGAAAACCTTCATGTGTCAGACTAAATTCTCAGCCTCTAATTATTTCTCCCAATCATTCCTCACTGTCCATTCACTCATCTGCCATGGCACACTGGTAATGTTTTTCCCACGCAGGGGGTGGGAGTGTCCCAACTCTCAGATCCCGAGCTCAACACTGCAGCTCACAGCTTGGGGCCAGATGCGCTCGCAGATGCTCACCGCTCTCTCGCAGTCAAGAATTAGAGATTGAACTGTCTGAAACCCGCAATCACGCTGCAGTCCCGAGATCCCAAGGAATGAATTTAAGCAAAGCACACCCTCCCCCCCCCCAACCCACCCCAGAATGCTCCTCCTCACCACAGAAACCAACAAAAACACCACACCCCTTTTCACTTACTTCACCAAGATTTCTTTCTAAGAAAGCAACAAACAACTTTTAACTTTGGTTAAAACTGCAAATAGCCTGGGCAATATAAACACCTATTAAAGGAACAGTAACTTCGACAATAACAGTGAACCCTTCAAAACAGTACAGAAAAGTAGCTGAGCAAGAGCCAAACCACTCACTGTTGTTGACATTTCTGTTAACTATCGACAACTACATGTCACCTTGAATGACCTTAGAAAAACATAATTGCTGTAGCATCTGAATGCTAACATACCTTTTTGTTGACATTTTATCTGGCTTAGGCATAAAAAACACAGTGAATCTTTGTACAGAGTATGAAGTCAGCACAGCGGTTGGGTGCCGAGTGCCAATGGTATATATACACACGGTGAGTTATCCCCTCTAACACCACACTCTCTGCTCAAAGAGGAAGCATAGAGAGAAGACAAGCAATGTGACGCTCTATGACATAGCATAGAGCAATGCCTTGATTTCAAAACTGAGGACAAAACGAAGGAATTGATTGCTTTCACTTGGATGTGATTGCTTTGATTGCTTTCACTTGGATGTGAGCTCAAAATATTCAGACTTTCACTCAGTCACTCTTGCTCTGACACTGCCAGGTTACATGATAACATGTTCGGAAAACAGCAATGATCTTTAAGTTGTATAGTAAAATGTACACTGTACTTTAAAGTGATTTGCTTCAGTCTTTCCTCTTTTCATAAAACACTTAGTTTTGTAATGTTCCCCCCCCGCCCCCCCCACACACACACATACACACACACATACACACAAATAGCAATACACAAGTTCTGCTCAAAGCTGTGATATTTTTAGCCATTTCAAAATAGCTAATTCTTCAGATGTGGCAAATTAAGGATGCAAGATTGAGTGTGTGTGTGTGTGTGTGTGTGTGTGTGTGTATGTGTGGGCGTGTGTGGGTTTCTGCATGTGTATGTGCATTCTTGCCATAATACTTATTAAAAGCAACAGTGGTTTTACTTCCCATTCAGCTTAAGTGTGTGTGTGTGTGTGTGTGTGTGTGTGTGTGTGTGCATATGCACGCATTGCGTGTGTGAGTGTGTACATTACTGCCCCCCTCATCAGCAATCCCACAAAATCTTGCACCCTCTATCTGCACCCACACTTTTGACACATCCACTACTACGTGTGGCAGGATGTAAATTAATAGCAACATTATAGGCACCACTTCAGCAATGCGTGTGACACCACCATCAAAATAGTAGTGTGGAGTCATATGACTTTATAGCCAGTAGCCAGTAACCAGACATGTTGTTGTGTTATAAATACTGCTGGCAACTTACTCAAGTTAATAGCAGAAACTACAATGATTTGCAGTCACCGTAGACCTGGCTAGACCCAAAGGAAAAACGAGGCCACCACAACCAGCTAGTGTGAATACCGATGTAACAGTGTAAACAAGTTGAGTCACAAGTCACAAGAACCAGGTGTTGGGCCATGGTGAAGGGAGAATAGAGTGGGCATGACAGCGTTTGACAGATCCAATCCCAACATCTGCACCTCTGTCAACCCTCATCTCTCGGTCTCTCTACAGCTAGAGCAGTCAAGGGGGCCATGTTTCAACCGTATTCAGCCTGATTCTCTCTGCCACTCACTGTTGACATTATCTGAGGCTATTTAGGGTGGGGAGGTCGTATGTATCCGTAAATGTGTTTAGGTCCTAGGTGACAGGGTGGGATGAAGCACCAAGACATAGGAGTTTTACCGGAGCAACACAGATGTATAAACTTCAGATTTTATTTTAAAGTGCCAACATAAGGGACTAACGTTTCGCCGTTCTGCCACGTCTTCGTCAGAGTCTAGTATAGCACCGAGCCACTAGAAGCAACACTGATATAAGCACAAAAGCAGGCAAGTTTAACAAGAGAAATTATCAAGAAAATGCACAAAAACGGAAAACTAAACATTTCAAATAAAAACAAATCGTATATATGGTTAATTGATCATGATCAGGTGATCTCTGGTGCTGTGAGAGCAATAGCTTGTTTGTGTTTGTGGTCTCTCCGTTTGCTGTTGAGCCGAGTTCTGTCAGTCTCCATACTAGACTTGGCCTTTGCCAATGCACGAGCACTTTCCACGAGTCAAGCCATAAATAAAACAACACGCCGTCTCTCCAAATACAAAATTAACCAAATATTTTGGTGGAAGAGGGCAACGCTGCAATGCTGAGTTGATAGAGGCACACCTAAAAATAGGTCCTCCTGACAGTCTGCATGGAGCCTAGTTACCAGCATGCGAGAACCTAAGCAACTGAAAGGGTGTCGAGAAGGAGATTGATCGATCCTGAGCAAAACAAATAAACAAACAACGCCTTGCTATGCCCTAGTATGCTTATAACAGACAGCAGTGAAATAACAGTAACAGCACATTTTATTTCAGCTAGCACACTCTTGCAGATGGAGCAGTGCGCAGGAAGTGGAACAAATGGAATCTAGCCGCACATCATTTTATGCTGAATTTGGCCATGCGAACAAACAATGAGATCATCATAGCATGATTTCTGCAAACTATTTCTTCTGGGGTCACGGTTGAGGGCAATAGGAAGTGACATCAGTGGACTGGAGCAGTGTGTAAAGAGGGTGATCTGAAATGTAGGGAACTCTATGGAAATGTTGTCATGTGGGAGGTAGCCCGACGGCATGACCTTTTGATTATTCACCGCACTGCAAAATGGTTTTCGAGCAGAATTACATCATTTCAGTCTCTCCAAAGATTAATATTATACTTGCTAAATGTGCCTCCGTTTATTCATGGCAACATATTAGTTAGAGTAATTTTGTGCGGCTTCATCTGACTTTGTCTACATTTTTTAATTAAACCTGAAGGTTAACCTGGAATGACATGTTGTGACATTCATATTACTAATACGTTAACACCTTTTATCTGATTAAATCATATTTATACATCTACAGTCCAATTATTGCCTTATGAATTTAAGATAATGGGCTATCTATCTGCAGGCATGCATTCACCTCACACTTGCAGTCTACATGTCTGCTTGTGTTTTTGCACTTACAAGCGTGCTATTTAAATCATGTTTTGTTTTTTTCTCTTCACTCTGCTCGAACACTGAGGTTAATACCTATAAATGGCCTTGCTCCAGCGTGTGGCTAAAGCCGTAAAGGTCACACCTGCTCAACCCTTTGCAGTGCAAAACTGTTGCAGGCACAATGTGCATTTTAAACAGTATACGCCAAGTCAAACGACATGCAGTCTTGCTCCAGTGGCACAGATTAATAACTAGGCAATGCCTGTACCATGTTTCTTTGTCTGAGCCGATGAATGGATCTGAACAATTCTACTTGTACATGAATCTAGAGAACCGTGAAGGATGGAAGCGTTAAATAAACCAAACACCATGATCACTCATGTGGCAGCAAAAAAAAATAAAATGGCTGAATCCATTAAGATAATTTCTAAAGACTGCCCCAGTAGCCCATAAGACTGGGGTTGATGTAATGGCCGCCTCCAGTGACTGTTCCTGAATATGCTCTTTTCGCCTAGCTGGGAAGGCATAGAAACAAAGAGAAAGAGAGGGAGGGAGGGAGGGAGAGAGAGCAAGAGATAGAAATAGAGAGAAAGAGAAAGACCACAACCTCAAAATGCATTACCTTGTAAGATCAACCTCATGGGCAAAGCTTGATAAAGGAGGCTGTGTAACAACACAGGTCTGTATGACTGAGGCATTTGGTCCATCCATTCAACGTAAATGCATCTCTCTTTTAAATACAACTAGAGGAGGGCAGGGACACTCTCTCTCCTTCTTACAATCTTTGTCTCTCTCCATCTTTCTTCCAGCCATAACTCCATTAGTTGAGTGCTTTTTGTCACTGAGTGTGAGAGGGTTGGGGGAGGGGGTGGGCTGGAGTTAAAGATTGAACTAGTCTGACCTTGTGTCAGATAGATAGATAGATAGATAGATAGATAGATAGATAGATAGATAGATAGATAGATAGATAGATAGATAGATAGATAGATAGATAGATACTTACTACTATTGATCCCCAGGTACATCCTGATAGACAATCAGGGGTTGAAGAGGTGACCTGGTGTAAACGTGTTGACTAAGTTAACCACACACACACACTTAAACTGAAGGGAAATTAAAATCTCCAGCCCTGATACTGGAATAAGAACCCTCAGTCAAATAACATAGGTCATGTTATGTGATATGCCTTAATAGGGCCCCCTCAATCATATAACATAGGTTATATTATTCATCCTGATATCTAAACGGGGCCCCTCAGTCAAATAACACAGTTCACAGTATGTGTGATAATCATGCTTTGTAATTGCCATCTTTTTTCAATCATGCTTTGTAATTGCTATCTTTTTTCACAGCAAGATGCTTTAAATGTGTTGATGGCTATATTTCTCAATCTGTCATTTATTTGCACAAAACTTGCTAGAAGTCATCATTTAAGGGGTTATTGCCTTTTAGCATAACCATCCATTTCAATTTAGGGGCAGCCGTGGCCTACCGGTTAGCGCTTCGGACTTGTAACCGGAGGTTTGCCGGTTCGAACCCCGACCAGTAGGAACGGCTGAAGTGCCCTTGAGCAAGGCACAGAACAACTCACATAAGTTAGTATAAGTATATATATTTGGTACTATAAATTTGGTCTCTGCAGTCACTGCTCCCTGAGCGCCGCTGTAGCAGGCAGTTCACTGCGTCGGGATTAGTGTGTGTTCACGGTGTGCTGAGTGTGTTTCACTAATTCATGGATTGGGATAAATGCAGAGACCAAATTTCCCTCACGGGATCAAAAGAGTATATATACTTATACTAACATACTTATGTGAGTTGTTCTGTGCAGAAATACAAGACCAGTTGATAGTCACAATTTGCATTTAAAAGGGGAAATAAAGGCTACATGTGTCCTATAATGTCGCAAAACTAGGGTGACCACCAACCAGACTCTGAAAAGGAGGACAAGTTGTCTATAAAGTGAGGACAAATTGACCAAAATGAGGACACCCAATGTCTGCTTATAGGCCTATTCCAGTTGTGTAACTATAGCCAACTGGTACATATCTATGCAGTATGTTGTATAAACTTCCTTCCAAACGCCTAGTAAGTGCTAGTAAGAGAACCAGCAGCCTGTGCTTTTAGCTCGATTATTAGCAGGCTTGACTCCCATTTTTTTTTTTAAGTAATCCAAAAGTATTCAGATTATGTTACATTATTTGTAATCCAATGGATTACGTTACTGATTACAAAAATTGGTGTGTAGTCTGTACTCAGTAATGGATTGCATTTCAAAGTAATCTGACCCAACACTGTGCATATACACATGATTGTACACACACATGCGCACGCACACACACACACACACACACACACACACACACACACAAACAAACACACGCATACACACACACACACACACATGCACGCACACACTCAACCCACTCAATCTTGCATCCTTAATTTCCAATTCCCACTTCTGTTAAAATACCTATTTTGAAATACCTAAAATATCACAGATATGAGCAGAACCTGTGTATTGGTATGAGAGTTTGTGTGCATGTACAAGCCATCATCAAGCAGTACCTAGGTTGCGAAAGAGAAAAACGGTGTGTGTAGCGCTTTAGGGTGAAGCTAGGGACAAATGCCTTTGTTCGCCTGTCTGATTGTTTGCAGTGGCATGGGGTCAGTAGAATGTCCATGAACAAGCAAGACTCACCTCAGTGTCTGACTGCAGCACATGGCCTGACTGCTTAGTGGGCATTTTATTGACCACCAAGGCCCTTTCACCCACTTACATGCAGTTATAGGGATCAGTGGTTATCTAAAGCTACTTGCTGTGGTCAAATACACTCTTGAAACTCCACCACCAAATATATTCACACCACATGTGTACAAAGTATATTTATAAGAAGCATTGCGGTTGTATAGTGTCAATGGTAATGAGGGCATTCATCTTTTGAGACATTTTTCGTTGAGCGGGCTTAGCAACGCAGATTTGTGTTTTGAAACAGCCGAATGAGGTAGACCAAACTAGCCCCTGTTTTGGCTGCCCTTTGTGGTATTCATTCTCTGTCTCAAATAGAGGCGCATGCAGTGGGAGCTGCGTGGTTGCATGCAAGCCCTGCACTCATTTCTGCATAATATACATGTCATCGTTCTATTTCATTTTTTTTCCCACTGTCACACTCTCACGTTTGTCTCTTTTGTTTTGAATGCATCTCTGTCCTCGTTAATTCTCACTTCTAAAAGTAGCCATCTTTCACCTCACATGGCCCCTGCTCTCTCTCCCCGCCAACTCAGTCTCATCACCATCACCTCTGTTCTCTCTTTCTCTCCCACACACACACACACACACACACACACACACACACACACACACACACACACTCCTTTCTGACTCGATCTTGTCCTCCATAGATGATTAAGACTGGGTCCACCAGCAAGTCTTATCTCACCACAACGTTTCTGATTGACACCCATTTGCCAAGGCAGAGTGGGTGAGGCTGCAGCGCCGTGTTCAACACTCGTGCTGTTGGACTACACATCGATAATCACTGGTTTCTCTTCCCATCTCCTCACTTCAAGACTCATTGGGAGACATGCCAGGAAAACCTTGCCAATGCACAGCAGCCAAAGGATCAGTCAGTTCAACTGTACAACCCGACCCGAGTACAAGTTTGATTTTCAGATCCTGACCATCCTTGTGTGACTAAAGTTGGTATTAACTGAACAAACACGCATTTATATATAAGTATATATACTCTTTTGATCCCGTGAGGGAAATTTGGTCTCGGCATTTATACCAATCCATGAATTAGTGAAACACACTCAGCACACAGTGAACATAAACTAATCCCGGCGCACTGAGCTGCCTGCAACAACAGCGGCGCTCGGGGAGCAGTGAGGGGTTAGGTGCCTTGCTCAAGGGCACTTCAGCCGTGCCTACTGGTCGGGGTTCGAACCGGTAACCAGTAGGCCACGGCTGCCCATTTAGGTACAATTGGTACATTTCAGTAGCAATGCTCTAAAAATGCATCCCCGCAAATATGAGATGATGTTGTAAACTAAAGCAGACTCTAAATTAAGGGGGAGGATATATTTAACCTCAGGCACAAACATGGATGTTAACAACAGTATGTATGATGAATTCTGGAAAAAGGGAAACAACTATGAAAGTCCCCTGTTATTAGAAGCATAGCAGGAGCAAGCTGAGACCAGAGGCAGAATATATGGGCGAGTGCTGTTTTTCTATTTGAAGTAACGAGTCCAGTAATCATTTTGGTGGAGTAAAGATCAGAGGAGGAGGAGAGAGGGGGGGGGGGGGGGGTTGTCAGAACATGAGGTGGATTATGGTAAAGGCTTCCAGGAAGATCATTAACTCCTTCTGCTGTAAAGTCTAAATTAACCAGGCTCTAATTTAGCAGAGCTCCAATCTAGGATCAGAGTCTGATTGAAAGGTGGGTGTAAGTCCCAAGGCTGTGTGGAAACATTGTAAGTGTTTTAAGGGTGGTTTGTGAGTGTTACCATTAACAGGAAAGTGCTTTACAGGGAAGTTACTCTGGGCGCATAACTTAAGCGTTCCGTTCGTGGCGCGTAAAAACATTTTAGATGACTGGTCTATTTTTCTGAAAGTACGCACCACTAAGCTAATTGTTACAGCAGACGCAACATGAATGGTAGCTTCCCTACCTCTCTCATTCTCTCTCTCTCCATCTCCCTCTATACTTGCATATGCCAATCATTATCAGGCATTATAAAGACTTCATTAAGCTTTATGAGTCTTTTTATAATACTTTATGGATACTGGGTTTCAGAGAGATAAATTCATGAATGATAAATCCATGGATTCAAAAAATGTAACAATACATAACAGAAAGCCAAGCAACACAGGTCTGAATTAATCTGAATTGATGTTATAAATTATTATATCACCAGCATATCATTATATCATCAGCATACATAATGATGCAAATGGAAGCTCTGAAATCGCCACTGTGCTGGCAACAATTTTTTCACGTTCTCCACGACAGTAACATTTTAATCTGCCACGTTAAGCCAATCCCTAAGCGTCACATGGGCCAGCAGGCCCAGCACTTAACTTTCCTGCTGGATGTTACATCTGTGCACCCCCCCCCCCCATCCTATTGTACCATTTAAACCACAGAGAAATGGAATGGAAGTGTGGATTTATAAACCTACAAAGGGAGGGCAAGAACAAGATAAGAGTGGGAGTGCAAGGTGCAATGGGGAGAGATAGGGAGAGAGAGAGAGAGCAGCAGACGCCCTAATGGCATTTTCTTGCTTCTAAATGAATGTGCTTATGTGCTTAGCTAGATGTTTCTGCTTTTACCGAGGCTATCTTCCATCCGACTGATGCAAAGATGGGGAGAGAGAGGAGGAGGGAGATGGGGGATGAGAGAAAGAGAGAGAGAGAGAGAGAGACTGAGAGAGAGTGAGACAGAAAGGGAGAAAGAGAGGCTGAGAGAGAGAGGGAGGAAGATTGCACTCCATAACACCACAGAGGTCCTCCCTATGGATCTGTGGTATCTCATTCTAGTGGATGAAATGCACTTACTACATACTGACCTAAAAAAAAAACATTATTAACTATTATTAACTGGGAAGTGAAGTTAGTCTAATGCTACCACCAGCATAATCGGTAATACCACACAACTGATTCACAATTGAACTACCGGTATGTTTGTGATTACAAGTCTTTCAGATGAAAATAGCAAAATTGAGCAATGCCTATTCAAATACACCCATCAAAATAAATAAAAAAAAATGCATGAACTGTATAATTCATGCCAGTGTGTTCAATTGTTAATGATACATGGAAAGCTGAATATGGTAGTTAGTACATTTAATGAAGAGCTTCTGAAATGACATAATAGATCTGTGAAAGAGGTCTACTGTGGGGGTTTTACAGCGAAACACTCAACCCGTGTTCATAAAAGGAGCATTCATCCGCGAGGCACAAACTAGCCTGAAGCTCTTCTCTTCTCAATAACCTGGTGATTTCAACATAGAGTTGACCGAAAATGACTGCTCTTTAGTGCGTGAGTAGGGGCTAGTTTGGACATCTCAAAGTGCTCTAGTCTACCCTAATAAGGACATTTTACTGACAGCAGTAGATACAATTTGGACGTGCTACGGTGCACTCAGTGTGACTTCTCAATTCTTATAAAACCCTAAAACAGAATAAAAGGGTAGAAAAAACAAGCACGTATCCCAAAGGAGTTCTTTAACAAATCACTAGATGTAATTTGCCTATACACTCATTACAAACACACACACACACACACACACACACACACACACCATAAGCTCAATGTAAAGACCGACCTGACTTTGGAGCCCACCCTGACGTGCAGTCCAGAGTCACTGAAGCTTTGCGGGAGGAGAGGTTGTTGAGGGTGAAACTGCATCCTATCCATGTTTCTCCCCCACAAGAAAAAAAACCCCAAAAACAACCACCACTATCTATCACTATTTATCCTCCTACTCCTTGTCTTCCTAGTCTTTGTCTGTGAATCCCAACCAGTCTGACTGAATCACTTCTGTATACATTCACAGGTCATCATCCAAAAACGGGTAACTCTAGCCCATTCGCTCTCCTCTGTGTTGCTCCATTAAAAAGGGGCCCATTAGCGAAGCCGCCGGCTGATGCTAGGGCTGAGTGGCTGGCTGGTCGGGCAGCGGAGCTGAGGGGAGGCTCATCAGACATCAGACAGAGGCTTGTAACTGAGAACTACTACTGTACAGCTCATCAGATGTGTGGTGTGGTGTGGTGTGGTGTGGTGTGTGTGTGTGTGTGTGTGTGTGTGTGTGTGTGTGTGTGTGTGTGTGTGTGTGTGTGTGTGTGTGTGTGTGTGTGTGTGTCTGATCCGGTTGCCCTCTGAGTGCATCTGTCCTGCTTACTGCCCCGGAGGGGGATTACCTCACTGCCAACCTCCCCCTCTTTCTCTCTCCACACACACACACACACACACACACACACACACACACACACACACACACACACCCAACCCCCCACCACAGCTGTGACATGGGAGCCGCCCCTGTTAGCCCACCCAAAGGCCGATCTCAGCATCCTCCTCTTCCGGTCTAGCCAAGGGCGTGGACAATTTCACACAGAATCCCCCCCGCCCCAAACACACACTACACACACAATACCACTCTCACACACTGTACCTCGCAACTATCCTCAACCACCCACACACACACAAAAACACCCTTCACTGTGGCAGCTGCTGATGAGCTATGCAGTGACAGTGACCCACTGGAGCTACCGTAAAGGAACTGTCTATATGGCCATTAAAAGTGATGACTTGGGGCCGTGGGTCATCTATAGAGGAAGGCTTTGAGGAGATCAGGTCAGGTATAGGACAGTGGAGCATATAGATGTCGTGGAATGTCACATTACATAATGGCATGCCGTCACAGGTCACATCATGTGGCTCCATGCCACACCACCACAGCACACAGAAGTGAAGTGTGAGTGAAAAAGGAAGTGAGGTAGGAGTGAGGTAGAAAACCTGAAATGAGCAACTTCCTCTACCACCTTCAGACACATATGATGTCATTGTTTCCCAGAGAATTGAATTCCATCTGTGGTGGTTGGTTTGCAGACCTAACTTGAATGCAACAGTTTTTAACAGACATGTGGACTCGAGTCACATGACTTGGACTCGAGTCAGACTCGAGTCATGATTTTAATGACTTCAGACTTGACTTGATAAAATTCGGCATGACTTGCGACTCGACTTGGACTTGAATACTATTCACTCGAGACTTGACTCGGACTTTGCCTCTTTGACTTGTGACGACTTGACATGTCTCGAGTCAAAAACTAAATTTCCTGATCATGGACCAGTCACCCCAGAGATGCTTTCCCTCCGCGACAAAAAAAAATAAAAAAAAAAATAGCGGAGACAAGCGGCCAGTCCAGAGCACAGGTCAGTGCTGCCGCTACCCCCACATGGGTTACGCACTGTGTGTAGGGCACCAAGAGACAGAGAAACGACCAACATTTAGCCAATAACTAGTAGCTTTACTGCAAATGCATGTTACATAAAGATGATACTTTTCGAGTCCTGAGTGTAATGGAAATGGTGAGTCTTGAAGTAGGCCTATTCAATAATTTGTTTACATGAAGCACATTGATATGCCGATTGAAACGCATTCCACTCAGCTAGCTAGGTGGCTACTGGCTACCAGGCTCATAATTCACATTTAATTGCAAACAGAAAATGTCAAGCAAGCATCATGTCATACATGCATCTATTTCCAAAGGAATGAAAGCTGTTTGTGCCAACTTAATATCATGCTTATCATTGTTAATATTGTGCTATACATGTGGCACAAACAATGTTTGAGTTTGTGGACTAGCCATAGGAATGGAGCTGGTAAAAAAAAGATCATTATGAGAATGTGTGGACAGTGGCACACAATGGGCTTAAAGTGACAGTGCACCATTTACAAATGAGATAAACAGCATCAAATGTGTAGTATTTCTTAAGAAATGAATACTTTAAAACAAAATTACTGTGTCATTATTATCATTTAAATAATATAAAAGTGTTGACCTTGGCTTCCCTTCTGAGTCACCACTGGCAGACAGCCTAATAAATTGTTTGCAGGCAAATCTGTGGCCTAGCGCAGTGAAATGCCATCAGTCAAATTATTACTCATACTTACAGTGGGCTCCGCAATTTGGAAAAACAATATATATATATATATTTGTCATGTAGCTATCCGTTTTGTACAGATTACTCAGGTATGCACATGTGTATATTGTATGCGCATGCATATATCGTAAAAGATTTCAAGACTGAAACATTGAACATATTTTAATCTGTATTTATAAAAAAAAATCTGTGGATTAGATGGAAGTGTTAAAATTATGATTGATAGTCTAATAATGCCATTATTAAGTGAAGAGTACCTGATGACTTGTTCAGGACTTGAAAAAGATTGGGACTTGGACTTGGACTCGACTTGGCTTTGATGAGACTTGGACTTGGACTCGACTTGCCCTTCTCTGTATTTACTTGGGACTTGACTTGGACTTGAGTGCTAAGACTTGGGACTTACTTGTGACTTGCCAAACAGTGACTTGGTCCCACCCTTGGTTTTTAACAAATTAGCGCAGCGTGGTTATGATGCTAACCAGATTTAAGCACAATTTAGTACAGGAGTCTCAAACTCAAATGAGCTGGGGGCCAATTCTGCCAACGTCATCTGATTGGAGGGCCGGCTATTTCTGAAAATGCAATGTTCTTTTTTTCAAATACCACACAAAACTGCAAACAGAAAGTGCAAGTGTTTTTATCTAGTTTTAGACACCTGTGCTAGCAACCTTAGCTTATAAATAAAATAATGATAAAATAAATATTAATACAAATTATAAAATAAATGAAAAACATAAAAACAGGTGTGTGTGTTTCACACCAAATAAAAATATTTCCTCTCATAACTTTTTTAAACCTGGCAAACTAGGCATCAGGGTTAAGAAAGCAACACCATTGGATTTTTATATCAAAATTTCAAAAGGCCATGGCTTGAAAGTGGTCAGAGATGAAGTCCTACTGTAAATGTAAAAATCTTTGAGTAAAACAAAAGTTTATGAAGGGGGTACATTTACCCATGTAATTTGTCACTGGATGGCAAGCACCTCAAATTATGCACCTTTCAGTAAATACTGGATGAACATATTTAAGCAGGTTTACTTTCCTTTTTTCATATTACCCACATAACAAATTAACAGGAAAACACCTAAGATGTATACCAACACCTAATATGTTGTGGTTTAGTAATAGATTACTACAATATAGGCCTACAATAAAGTATTCTGGTCAAACAGTTCCTATCGCGGGTAATCATCACGATTACCACTGCAACCTCTATTGGTAAGCTATGTTGGGCAGAGGGTCGAAACAAGCACAGGGTTGCCAGATTGGGCGGTTTCCCGCCCAATTGGGCGGTTTTGCAATCTATTTTGCGGGCAAAAATGGGTTTGGGCGGGTGTATAAAAATTGGGCTGGTTTCGGATAAGTTCGGCGGGTTTTTGTAGCCGAAACAAAGGCACTTCAGACCCTTCTTCCAGCGACCGTCTCTGGTCAGCAGGCAGCAGTCTCTCACTCACTCACTCACACACCCTCTGGCTGACGTGCCCCCCTAAACTCACAACAGACACTCTCAGCTCACGTCACCTTATGTATCGAAACATGCATTCTAGCCATATAAATGGCATAGTGCATGGTATTTCCATAACCGCGAGATATGCGCTTCACAATGACCGCAATTAGTTGTTAGATATTCACAGCAGACAGTAAAGCCCAGCAGTAATTTATCCAAATTAACACATATTTCAAGTACCATTCATGATGTTGTCAAATATTTAAGTTGTGGTTAGTTTAAGCTGTATGTTTCTTTCGTCCCCCATGTCGTTTCATTTATCCCGGTCTGGGGGGACGAATGAAACAAAGCGCATGTTCGATTTCTCCTTAAATAAATCCTGAATGGTTTTGTTCAGAGCTGAAAATGCAACTGTATTTGACAGAGGACTGATGTAGTTTGCTTGTGACAAAATATTAGCTTTCAGTGTTTTACGATGTCTTTGTAAATTACGTTTAATTAAAAAGTGTTTCAGTCCGGTTCTCCCCTACTCTGGCGCAGACCGCCATTCAAACACACAGCTCGCGGGGTTTTCAAACTTAGCTAGCTGACTGACAATGTCAATATGCCAAAGTGGGCAAAGAGCATTTTGTCATTACAGTCAATCTCTTCATGAATGTGCACACTGCTGAAAGATTACCTACGAGACAGGATGGACTTACCCCTTCTTTCAGGGTTGATGGATGTGCGCAGGTCTTGCGCGAATGGCTTGACATAGGACTACGGCCCACGTTCCGTCCAGCCCGACAGTTGTTGAGGAAGTTTGACAAAGCCTAGGCCTACTAGAACTTTTTAATTATTTTTAGGCCTAATAACAATTGCTCAAAGCGATTTTCACGAAGGGCCTAGGGCCATAGGCCTATGTTTTTTGTGTAGAGATGGCCCATGCATGAACGTTCTGCTTCTGCAAAGAGCGCACTGACGCCCCTGTTCGTTCAACGCGACTTTCATGAAAACTAGGATTAACTGCCTGTCAGGTAGGCCTACTAATTGTTCTAAATTACAGGTGTCAAACTCAAGTTTGCCTTTAGCCTATATCTGGCGTATGAAAATATTTTTTGCGTGTAGTTGCCATGCATGGACGCACTGCTTCTGCAAAGAGCGCACTGACACTGTCCTAAATAGCCTATTCAGCGCGATTTTCATGAAAACTCTAGGCCTAACTGCCTGTCTCAGGGAATATATAGCGCCTAGGTAGGCTATTAATTAATTGTTCTAAATCACAGGTGTCAGACTCAAGCCTTTAGCCTACATTTGGGGTAGGCCTATGAAAATATTTTTTGTGTAGCCTACAGTTGGCCCACCAGTTATGAACGCACTGCATCTGCAAAGAGTCGACACTCTTCATATATCCACTCAATGTTTTATGTTAGGCTAGCCTACTGAATGCTTTTGTTCCAAGCGTCTATTGACACTAAACAGACAGATTAATAGTCTATGTTTAGCCTATTGCATTATTTTCCGTAACATAAGCTTATAGAATAATAGTCTGACGTCCATGTAGCCTACTTTTGCGTTCATTTGATTGAATATTGTTTCTGAAATTGGATAGGCTAAGTCGACAAATGGGTCATTTTAAAGCTTGTTAATGATTTTAATGTGTTTAAATGAGAAACAAGCAAAAGCAAATTTGGGCGGTTTTTTGTGCATTCTCGCGGTTTTTGACGAGGTTTTGGGCTGGAAAACCTTGCTGGCATCTGGCAACACTGAACAAGCATGGTATGCTTAGTGGACACCGTTGTATACACGCACCTCCATTCACAGACGCACCGTGACTATCACTGTCATAGACGATCGATCATAATCTCCAAAAGGATATTCTCCTTCAGAATTAGAATAGGTGAATAACATAGCTTACCTAAGACTTCATCGCACGTGAACCAACATTTGGTGTAGGCCTATTTCTGCTTAATTTCTGCTTCAATTTCTGCAACACTATGGCCTGCATCGCTTCCGCGTCATTTCATATGCACGTCTTTGTGTTTCTCGCGTGTAATACAAGTATTTCCTGAAACCTTTGCGCAGCGATTTGGGGTTTGAATCAAGCTATGGATGTCTTGCACATAGTCTATTTTAATCAGTATCACATCGTCTATTTTAATCAGTATCGTTGTTTGTCGCAATTAATAGCCTCAAGGGCCGGATTACATTATTATTTTGTCATACGTCGCGGGCCGGAATTGGGCAGGACGCGGGCCGGATTTGGCCCGCGGGCCGGGTGTTTGAGACATCTGATTTAGTACAACCTGGAAAATAATTGAGTGGTGGTCAATGTTGATATTGTGGTGGGCCGCCACAAAAAAAGTCAATGTATGGGAAACACTTGATGTAACACAAAGACGCCAATAAACGTCATAGTATAGACGTTTATTGAGTTAGAGTTTCAGGGATACATATTAGACATGTCTTTATCTATTACATAATGGCTTTGTTTGTCCACACGCTTACCCCAATGTAAGTGTGAAGCCGTGCATGCTTATACACACTGAAAGATGCTTACGCTTGGTCACGATGATCCACACAGTATATACAGATACACACACACATTCACACACACACACATTCACACACACACACACACACACACACACACACACACACACACATTCACACACACCCACACACATTCACACACATTCACACACACACAAAAACAGTGCAGCACTATCTGGTCTGAGGCTTCCTGTAAATGCTAATGATGGTGATTGTACTGTAATGGGGGCAGGAGCCAGAGCTCAGAGCAGCTGCAACCTTTTGACCCTGGCGTGTGTGTGTGTGTGTGTGTGTGTGTGTGTGTGTGTGTTATGTACATTAACACTGAGGCAAATTAGCACGCCGACTTAGTTTGACAGTGTGGCATGCTTACACACACATATTTCACCCTTCAGTAAACTCGCTTTCATCTCAGGTATGTACTCTTACTCCTTTCAACTCTTTTATCTAAAGCATTTACATACAATCATGGATGCATTATTGCACGCACCGACATGTTCTCTCTCTCTCTCTCACTCTCTCTCTCTCTCACTCACACACACACACACACACACACAACCATTCCCTGTGCTGGCATGAGTCATGACACTGTGGGAGGCACCAGGCTCATGTCATCTTAATTAACACATGTTATCAGTTCACTGCTCCAGGAATCCCCAGACACACACACACACCCAGCACACACACACACACACACACACACACACACGTGAGGTACACTGCTAACACTCTCTGCTCATCTCCTTTGAAGGTGCTCTGTGCATAATTGACAACAAAGGTTCCTTTTTACAAAGGACACTTTGATAACAGCTCCTGTCAACCACTCAGAAAGACAAGCATCATTTTTGAGAGGTATGACCAAGATATTTTTGTTCTACCCTGATTGACCGGTTGTCTATCTTATTTCCTCATGGGCATTTTCCAGTGAGAGGAGAAGAATCAATTTATTGAGTGCAGATGCAACTATCTTCCAGCTTGAAGTAATGCTAACTCTATCGCAACAAGCTAGCACTTCACAAGAAATGCCTTCTGTTCGCTAAGGGAACAAGTAGAGTCTATGTGTAAGAACAGAAAGACACAGAGAGATGCTGAGCACAGGTACTGCTCAGTAACCGTCTCCATGGCGAGGAGAACTGTGCGTGGTGGACACATGGTGACTGCCCATCCCCCACTTCAGCCCTCCTCTCCCCCACTCGGTACTGTGACAGGATTCTCCCTGACGCTAATCTTTATCCTTAAAGGAAAACCACTCCATTTGGATATGTGAGCCACAGAGAGAGAGAGAGGGAGAGAGAGAGAGAGAGAGAGAGAGAGAGAGAGGTAGAGAGAGACAGAGAGAGACAGAGAGAGACAGAGAGAAAGAGAGAGATATATTGGGAAGCACTGTGGAAATGACACTCTTATCTGACAGTTTATCTGCAGCTGAACCACAGCTGGTCAAACAGGGGTGGGTTGAGGGGGAGCAGATAGAGAGAGGGAGAGAGGGAACAACAGAGGAAGAGAGAAAGGACAGGACAGAAGTAAAGATGTGATCCTATAGATGGACAGACAGACAGACAGACAGAGAGAAATAAAGACAGGAATGGAGACAGGCATGAAAAGAGAGAAAATCGTGAAAATGAGAAGAACATGACATGGAGAGAACATAGGAGAAAGAAAGAGTTGAAGAGAAGGAAACAGAGAAACAGAGATTGACAGTAACAGAGCCTTCATAGAGAGACTGCCACATGACTGTAGAGCAGTCCACGAGGGCTGGAGCAACTGCTGTGCCATCAGAAAGAAGGCAGGAGTCGCACACATCAGAGAGCCTCAGAGCTTTTTCCCACCACTGCCCTTTCTTACATTACAAACACAGCCAGCTGCAAGCAAAGGAAACTCTCTCTCTCTCTCTCCCTCTCTTTCTCTTACACACGCGCGCGCACACACACACACACTAAAGAATCTCTAAAGATGACTTGTTTGTGAGGAAATGAACA
Source organism: Alosa sapidissima (assembly GCF_018492685.1). Classification (NCBI taxonomy): domain Eukaryota; kingdom Metazoa; phylum Chordata; class Actinopteri; order Clupeiformes; family Clupeidae; genus Alosa; species Alosa sapidissima. The sequence continues at coordinate 21,015,411 of NC_055975.1, read as the reverse complement.
AATTACACACTACCCAAAGACCTTTCTGAAACACACACACTCATTATGGAGTCAGTGGATCTGAGCCCACACCCTCGGTCAGTGGCTAAGTAACCCTTTCCCAGAGTGCTACAGCTGGTGGTATTTTTGGCGACCCACCAGGCACAGAAAGAAGGAGTATTACCCAAATTGGCCCGGTCACCCTCTGTTTGGTCACTGCCATGCCACAGTGATGCAGCTGAGGGGTCAAGCCACTGGAGCGATGGACCTAAGGAGCAGGACATGGCTTACGCCACACTATTAAGAACACTTCTTTACCTTTTTCGGAAACACCTTTCAGGGGAGCCGTGAACCGTTTCATCATCATGTCATCACCCCTCTCTCCTTCTCTTTCTCTCTTTCCCTCCCTTCCTCTCTCTCCTGTTCTCTTTTTCCCCTCGCTTCTCCCTTCTCTCTCTCTCTCTCTCTTTCTCCCACTCGCTGTTCTACATCCTCAATTGCTTAACTGACAAGACTGATTTTTTCCACTTTCCTCTTGCCAAAGCCAAAACTGCTCTGCCAAACTATTAAGCCTCAGTACCGATACAGCACAATGAACCATTCAGTCCTAACGAAAACATTTGTAAGCATTTTTTTTAAAAAGGTCCGCCTGCAACTCCTGTTTCTTCACCCGAGTGCCAACACCTCCGTGGAATTAAGGAACAAACCCCTCCATTTTCATGTTCTCCCTTTGAGCAGAGCGGAGAGCGCCAGAGCTTCATCTGAAGCCTTGTTACAGGCTGGCAAGTGAGAGCAGATGAATTGGCTCACTCCTCAGAGAGAACAGCTGGCTGCCGAAATCACAGAACTCCCGAGCACAGGCTGCTGCAGACGTTCTCAGCCCAGACACAGAGAGAGAGAGAGAGAGAGAAAGAAAGAACGAGAGAGAAAGAAAGAACGAGAGAGAGAGAGAGAAGAGACAGAGAGGGAGAAAGTCAGGAGAAAAGACTCAGAGAAACAGTGTGTGGGAAACAGTGAGAATAAGAGCTCCCAGGACAGAGAAAACAAGAGACAAAGTTAGCGAGAGTCAGACAGTGAAAGAATTAATGAAACATAGGAGAATGGAGAGTAAAAGTGAAAAAGAGAGTGAGTGAGACATTAGGGAGTGAGGGAGAGAGAGAGAGATAGAGACAGAGGAAGGGAGGGAGAGAGCTGAACTTCCTCTCCACCGGCACTAAAAGCAGTGGGCTGTTCGCGCATAGTTTCACCGGCAGATCCCCAAAGGCACTGAAACAATGCGGAGCGAAGCCGTCAAAACCACGGTATGCAAAAGCCCAGTTCCTTACCCGTAGTCGTCCAGCGAGTACATGGCTGGGAGCAGCTCTCGCCGAAAACAGAGGGAGGAAGAGACAAATCAGATCCTGGAGCGCCTAGACTATAAGTGGACTAACTTTTGACGAGACGAGCGAAGAATCAGTGCAGACCTGGCATGGCTCACATCTCCGCTTACATCCTTGTGCCTCTTACATAAAAAAAAAAAAAAAAAAAAAACGGACAAACGTCTTCAACGAGCGAGGGAGAAAAAAAAGAAGGGAAACAGCTCACATTCTAGAAGCTATCTGAGTGTCATGAGAGAAGAGAAGAAGGGTCAAAAATCTGACAGCTTGCTAAGAAGAGAACACGGACGAAAGAGTGAGGGAGAGTAAAGAGGGGAAGGATAATGGAGGAGAGACAGAGAAAGGGAGAGAGAGAGAAAGAGAAAGAGAGAGAGAGAGAAAGAGAGAGAGAGAGAGAGAGACGGACAGACTGGAGAACATGTGACAGATCTGGACCAGTCACCTTACTCCGCTCACATCCCATTCTTATCCACTGAAAGGATTGGAGGGCGGTCTCTTCTGCCTCGGAGGAGTATCCTTCACAAGAAGTGCTCACAAACATACACGCACACACACACACACACGCACATGACCTTTTTATGTTCACATATATGCATGTGCATATACCCATAAGCACGCACGTTGCTCAAATATGCATGAATGCACACACAGAGAGATCCATACTATATAAAAGTACTCGAACACAACACACACATACACATAGACAACCCACTTCAAAAACACTAACAGCTTGCTGGGGGCAACAGGCCATATTCAGCAGTGTAAGATCCTTTGCATCCATTGAATACATAGAGGATTATCAGTGTGTGTGTGTAGTAGTGCTCTTGAAGAACATATGTCTCCGTGACCTCGAGGGAGAGTACACGAGCCTCTTGCTCCCCTTAAAAACCTTCAGACGGCAATGGCCAGCCAGATAACAACATGACTTTAAGATGTAGGGCCCCTAATTCAACTAATTCTACTGTGTGGTGTGTAGGAGCGTTGATGTGACCCACGGATGTTTGTGTTTAGGATTTTGCTCATTCTTTTACATAAGCAAACAGATTCGCTAGCCTAGTTAATACATTTGCTTTAGTTAGACATTAAAGTGTGCACCTTGTCAGGGCACTAAATGAGGGCCTGTAGTAAAACACAACCTGAATGAAAAACCCCAGGCAGGTACTAAGCCCAGCCGTTGTTTAAGGTGTCAGGCGAGGTGTAGTGGCCGGATCTGTGACTAAAACCCCCCACCTCACCCCACTCCACCCCCTGCAGCAGGAGACTGGGGCGGGCTGATGTAAACATAGATCGATAAGCTGCTTTGCGACAGGAAAGCCAGTAAAAGCATGGTGTGCCGTTCAACCCTGGCCTGTAAACCAATCAGATGCCCCGGCCCTTGGTCCCAGCAGGCGAAGGGGATATAGGCAGCAGTGGCCACGCTATCTGCACCATCCATTCAAATGAGCCGTCAGCAGGAAACTTGGAGCAGAAACAGGAGGTAGATCTGTTTAGCAGACAACTGACAGGTTAATCACCCATGATGAGATACTCATGGCGGCAAACTGATTGTTTTACTGGGAACAATCAGCTCATTAGTGAATTAATAGGGACCATTGCCTGTGGTGATAAAATAAGACACTGATATACAATGAGAAATGAACAAAATGAGAATGTATGACTAAGAGTGAATTGATGCTTTAAAATATATTTTCTTGCAATAATAAGGTAAGTGGCGTAGTCTGTTCTATTAAGACAGTGCTGGTTAAGTGTCCAGGGACTTAACTTCAGGAACAATTCAACTTTAAATTTCAGTATCTGTGCAATTGAGACCTCAGGGGAGCTTTTTTTCACCGTCTGCACCTGTGACTGGGCAGTGAAGCCCACTGCCGGTAGACGAGGGAACACAGCGCACACACACACACACACACACACACACACAGCACAGCACAGCACACCACACACACACACACACATACACACACACACACACACCGCAAGTGCTGTAATGCCTGCATGCATGCACGCACACAGACAAACACACATCAGCGCGTTTTCTCCTTTTTTCTGAAACTTGCTCTGGACTGATGAATCACGCAGGCAGAAGCACTCTGAAGCGTCTTTCTGCATCATAGGAGCCCCTGAGAAATAATCATCCACCGTGTGAGTGAGGGAGTGAGAGGCTGTGCCCGCCAGGCTAGAGCAAGAATCCTCCCAGCACAGTGGACCACTAATGCCCCTCTATACACATACACACACACACACACAAACACACACTTACACGGGTCACACACACAAACACATAACCACCACCACCACCCAAACCCTCCACCCTGCCCACCGACACAGACGCACAGAGCACATAACCACCACCCAAACCATCCACCCTGCCCACCGACACACACACACACACACACACACACACACACACACACACACACACACACACGCACACACCCCTCTATAAATAGACCACATTGAAGGGAAGGGAAGCTCAAACTCGCAGCTCTGTGTCTTGAATAAATCATTCAACAGAGAACGGCTTCCTCTGTTTCCTATGGAGCTAGTCACCTAGGCCTGGCCTCACAATTTAAGACTTCCTTTTGGCCCCGATTGAAAGAGCAGGGGTCTGGCAAGCCAGGCCGGACTCATGCCTGCTTCAAAGCCAAAAGCCCCACTGTCGACGCATTCATAAATATTACCACAAAATGGAGAACATGGCATTCCATCTGTGAAAGTACGTCAAAAGATTCACTTTTTTAAACGGTGTCAATTTGAATAGTTGGGGGGGGGGGGCACTTTTGCTTATCTTAGAGCCTCGACAGACTCAACAATCCTATCGGAATGCTGCGGCGTCATGGCGAAAGTAAGATATTGTGTTCTTCTCCTGGGGAGTAGGGCAGAGATTTGTCTTTGAGAGATAGGGTTTCATGAGGAAGGATAATTATAAACAGGAACGTAAGCTCTGCAGATTCAGCAGAATCCACCAGGATGTACTATGCATCGTGACAGCAGCACCCAAAAGAGTTTCTGTGAGAGGCCTGCAATGGAATGACATGAAGCATTCTTGCGTGACAGTGCAAAGGCTTTTCACAGAAGTCAAGCCCACATGATGGACAGGAAAAGCTCATCTAAAATTAAGTCAGGTAATTTTAAGTATTAAATGAAATGTAGGAGATCATGTGCAGTATTACACTAGGTCAGGGCAAGACCTCACATCACATACCTGAAGCATATTCAGACACAAAACTCAAAGGAAAGTCATGGATAAAAATCTATCAACCGTGGTTAAATGAGGTCCCACACATACCATCCCAGCACAGTGTCCAATGGCACTCTTTGCTGAGACAGCAGATTTCACAGGCCTATACCTTATCTCTTAACCCCCCTATCGCACAGGAGGATCCTTCGTTGCCTTAAGATATGTATGTTCACTTATGGCCATAATCAAAGCAATCCCATTCACAACACAGACAGCAATTTGTGTGGTCACGTTCCCATGACAACATGGCACTCCCCACCTCAGGACCCCAATCCCCTCCCTCTCCCTTCCTCGACCCCTGACCATGTAATGTCGCCTAAATATCGTGTTTCTTTCGAATCTGTATCAGTAAGCAAATGGTGTTATGTTGGCTTCATCTATTGCATTGTTTTAAATGATAAGTGAAGTTAATTTGATTTTTTAAGGATTTATTCTCTGGGTTAGCCTATTGAAAGACAATAGTCCGCTAGGGTGCAGCTGCAGCAGTAAGCATAATGAATTTTAAGGCATTGTATTAATACCGACATACTTCTACCCAAAACCTTCCATTAAAATACACATCTTTCACAAGATTGCGTTTGTGATTTTACTGAAACTGTCATGTCTAATTTCTTATCCTGAGAAAATGTCATATTTTGACTCTCTTGGTGGGGTGTAGTGTCATTGTAAACACATGCATTGGCGTCGCCTACCTCATTTTCGTCTTCAAATCGGCGAATGAATGAATGAAGGAAATCGGCGAAAAGCAGTTTCCTGCCGTGAGACTATCTTCTCATCAATGTCTCAGATTTGCGCACACACTGCATCAAATAACACACCTTCAGCAGTATTTGAGATTCGTTATTAAGCAACGAAAGACCACACAGCAGCAGCAGCAGCTTTTTCTTCTGAAAGGCAACGCGGTGATGATCCCAGGATGTTTTCGATCCTTTCAAATGATTTGATGTGCTCTTTTTCGCAGCATCTGTCGCGTCTCAGTTCCATGTTCCGTTAGCCATAGTCACGTCTACGTTAACAGTGAACAACTGGTTTCTTAGTTGCCATATTCTCTTGTCCAGTTGTGTTTGGGTGACGGGATTTATGATGAATACACTACAGCATGCGACCGGCGCAGTGCTGCCCACTGGTGACGAACACGGTTACGCAAACCAAGCACCCCCCCCCCCCTCACTGTGTGTGTGTGTGTGTGTGTGTGTGTGTGTGTGTGGAGACAAATACATCAAAAACTATTTTGTTACAAACTACAAATACTGGCTCATGAAATGTAACAAAATAAAATACAAAATAGGCTACTGATGTGAAAAATGTATTTCATTAAAATACAAGTAATTAGTCATTTGAAAATACAAACATACCCACACAATAATCATGGTATACCACATTTTAAAAGAAACTCCAAGGCATATTATGGAAAACGAACCCCCAAGGGACAAGAAATACTATTTTCTCGTTGACTGGCAGGGGGCTATTAATTCTGTACATTGGAGGCTCCTATGAAGTAGATCTAGTAAATAAATTGAATCACTACCTCATCAATATAAACAATGATTGAACTGACAACAAGCAGGCTTCGCAACGGTGGAAATGGAATCAACTGTATCAAAGCAAACTACCTATCATCATTTTCCAGAACCAATGAGTACAACTCCACTCTGTTTTGCATCGGGCGGGTCTTTGCCTCCGTCTCATCCATTATATCTACATATCAGGACACCTCGGAGGATGTTATCCCTTACATAAATCCTCATGTCAAATCCATTAAGTGGTTTTAATAATGTCCTGTAGTGAGAATGAACATCAGCTATTAGGTGCTGAAGGTCATGGGGTTAAGGGTCATGGTCATATGGGGTCCATGTCCATGTCATTTAAATTGTCTACAGGGTGACATAATTGGCACAAACAAAAAAATTGGGTTTACACCCCATGTTGTCCTTGTAGAAGGAATTTGACCATTTTGGCTCCCTCAGTTGACTTTTATTTTATTATTTTTTTCCAACTTCAGATGTAAAAGAGAAAAGTTTTAAGTCGGTCACAATATCAAGTCAAGTCATAATAATAGCGTATTTTTATATGCAAAGAGTGCATCCCAAAGTGCTTCACACAAAAGCAGTAGTTTATGCCAGATGGAGCGGTGAATGTGGCATATACATTGCATGCTGTCCTTAAAAAAGTGTAATGAAATTTTTGGCATTTTTATGGACAAATCGCTATTTAGGTCAACTTTAGAGCTGAATATAGGCAATTGCGCAAGGGATATCACCGGGCACCCTCCCTATTCTTATTGAGTAACCCCTAGGTAACAAAAACCCTGGCCTTTGGCTCCCGGACTATGATAAGCATAGCCTATTGCCATGGTTATAGGTCATATTTTTAACTAAATGATCAAATTATGGCTTAATTGAGAACAAATGACAGTATTTGATTCTTAATACAATCCCTCAAAGTATTTTGTTACAAACTACATTTGAGTAGTTTCCAATCCTGGATTTTTTCCAATCCTGCAAAATACAAATTACAATATGCAGTATTTAAGTAATTAAATACATATTTCAAATACATTTAATTAAAATACTGCCCATGTATGTGTACAGCATGATGCTGTCAGTTGGAAGACTATCACTGTTTGTTGATTAAATGGGATAATTCAACTTTTAAATACAGTGAGTTTTGGAAAGGTTACAGCTTTCAGTTTAAAAGGCAACAAAGATGTTTGGTAATGTCAGCAACACGCACAGTTTGGGTTTCAGGTTGAATGACTTTAATGATTTTTTTTTTTACTGTCAAACACAATGACTGTATTAATGTTCATTAGTAGTAGCATCCCTCATCCATGTTGTCTTTCACCCCTCAAAAAAACCAATCAGTCTACAGTTCATCAAATTCACAATGCCTGCAAGTCTATTTCCCCATATAAAAAACCCATGTCTAATTCATTCCATCAAACAATCTCTTAGAGCCTGTAAAAGGCTCCATCATTGCCTCAGCTTTCAAAACAGCTTACATCAGCACGATGTGCATTGCAGATTTGTGAATAAGAATCTGATGGTGATGTCATGGAAAAGCTACAACTAAATGTACAGTATGCATGCTTTCACAGATCATCGGACAACTGTATCAGAAAAAGTAACCCTTGTAAGTTGCACACAATGGTGGTTGAAGTCTTTATAGTTGTACTTCTTTGCACGAATGACCATTCAGCTTCTTACAGTAGGGGATGTATTTGTGGCATTAATATTTTCTTTTTTGTCTTAGTGTTACTGTCAAAAGTGAATTCCCAGTTAATGTAAGGGCAAATATGCAATGACAGTCGTCCTAATAAGTGTGTGTGTGTGTGTGTGTGGGGGGGGGGGGGGGGGGGGGGTCTAAGGTGCCAAAGCAAGGTTGATAAGAGTAGGGTAGGAAGTATGTTAATTTCAGTGTAAAGGTTTGTATAAAATAAAAACTATTTACAAAAACGAAATCCCTCAGAATTCGTTCAAATTACCTCGTGATAAAGCCTCCAATCAAAAGACACCTCTCTGCATTTCAATATTCAACCAAAAGCAATTAAATCACCGCTACTGGGACAGAGGGAAATAAACTAACAACCTCTAATTTGGTGGATGAAAGCAAAACATTTCATGCTTTCATTTTCAACAAAAATGTTTATGTTAAATTCTTGGTCATTAAAGGTATTTATTTGCGGAAAGGAAGAAGTAGCTAAATTGTGTGTGGAGATTTGGGCGTGGGGCGTGAAGTAAAATCACAGGCTATATTGCAATCCCTCAAGAAGCCAGGTGGTGGTACTGTCGACCACATTTTTTCTACCACCGAAAACAACACATTTTTCACCCTTACATCGGGATATTTGGTTTGACCAACCCCTGAAACAACTAGCATTCTTTGAAATCAAAATGTCTTTAAAATGACAAAGGCAAGGCAGGACTGCACTATGTTTACAACACGTAACATTTCATAAATTTCATTCCCGCGGGTGGGTGTGATTTCACCAAACACAGGTGCTTTGGTTGCACCTTAATTGGTTCTTATGGAAGAAGTTTTTTTTTTTTCCAAGGCTGGGTGGTGTCGGGGAGTCAGAAGCCTTCATTCTGGAAGCCAAGAAGACATGTAAGATCCATGCCCGTTGCTTCGCTTCGACTACAAGGTTTCCTGAGTTGTGAAATCCAAACAATAGAAACCAAACAACAAAGAAAAAAACATTACAACAATAGACAATGCCTGCTGTAACCATTATAATCCACCAGTGGCTGTTGTAAAAGTCTTTTATTTTTTCCTCCACCCTATCCCTGGTCATTGATCCATGCGCGGGAGAAATTTCTTGAAAAGTCCTGGGGCCCCCTCTCTGCTGTCCTCCTGGGGTCATTCTGTACGTGCACGTTGATTGGCGGAAGGCTCAGCCTTACACGACCCGCCACTGCATGATGCTCATGTCCTTCCCACCAGTCGACACCAGGTGACTGTCATCAAACAGGAAGGTGACGTTGGTCACGTGACTGCTGTGCCCACCGTAGACATGACTTGGTGCCTGATGAAAGAGGGAGAGATGGAACAACACTGGATGAGTTGGTTGGACGAGTGCCACTACTGGCATGTTGTTATAAAATTGCAGTAAACCTTTTTTTTCTAATGACTCAAAAACACACATCAGCAGAAGGCCTTGGATGTGGGGGCTATGGAAGCAGCGAGGCAACCCTCTCAGGAATTTGCGAGGGGCAGGCCAGGCCTACTTACCCGAAACTGTGAGCAGGGAAAGGCGAAGAGGTGGACTTTCCCAAAATCGTCCCCGGTAACGAGCAGCCTGCCCTCATGAGACTTGCAGACGGCGTTGATGTCTGTGCCGTCCGAGCCCTCAGGCCAAAGTCCTGCCAGAGAGAGACCGAGAGAGCAGGTTGGTGCAAATGGTAAATGGCCAGTGCCAAAGTCAAAACCCATCTGTGTAAAGCTTCAGAATAATCCAGTGTTATGATTGCTTGTACATGTTGAGAACTTGCTGTTACATACACAGACATCAGCTGAGTTAGACTTAAAAAATATTTTTTTGTTTAAGATGTTTGGCTGTGTTTGACATTTATGATGTGTCATCCCACAGGGAATTGTGATTGTCATTTGTCACTTGAACCCTCATCAATCAAGTCCATTCAGGACACAGGCTGTGTGATGTGAGCAGTCTCCATGTTGAGGTGAGGGCCGCAGTCTCACCGAAGACGAGGAAGCCCAGCGTGCAGGTGTAGGAGGCCCATGGGATGTCCCGGGTGGTCTCCACACTCACCACCTGCTTGCAAACAGATGGAATCCCTGCACCGAGGAAAACAAACGAGGACAGTCAAATCAACACACAACAACTCATGCCTTATTATTAGCCTGGATGACACACTTTTAGGAGAGAAAATAATGCTGGTAAGGGTGTGTGTGTATGTGTGTGTGTGTGTGTGTGTGTGTGTGTGTGTGTGTGTGTGTGCGCATACTTACAGTATAGAATCTCATAGTCTCCTGAGTTGGAGACGAGGTACTGCGAGTCCAGTGACCAATCCAGGTGTGTGATGAAGCTCGAGTGACCCTAAGAGAGAGAGGGAGAGAGAGAGAGAGGGAGAGAGAGAGTGATATAATGCAGGTTATGCTTATGCTGATAAGACATGACTAAATGAGGAAACTGAGGACTTCATGAGGAAACTCATGCAAGAAATTGCATGTGAGAGCTGATTAGAAATGTAATGATCTAAAATGAATATAAGACATAAGACCCTTTAAAAGACAGATGACTCACTGAGCACTTCCCAACGCGGCTGTACTTCTTTCCATTCTCAGCTACAGCATAGATGTAGATATAGTTGTCGTGTGATCCGATGGCCAGAAAATTACCATCTGAAACCAGCAGGGGGAGACATGTGGATGTTGGATGCGGAGGGTGAATAAACAAAAAACTCTGTCGTGATTTAAGCATCAAAAAGCCTTCTTTTTCAGACTTTTTCACTTTCATTCATTCGTTCATTCATTCATTTCTGCATGTCCATTCATCCATGCATTGATTCACAATCTCCTTTATTAAAGGCCCGTTAATTCACTTTGGCCTGTATTTGATATTAAAGGATCCTAGTGGTGAATAAAATCTGGGGCCTTACCAGGTGAGAATCGCATTACAGACAGCTGCTCATTCCCGTCTGTGTGAACCGTTACCAGATCCTTGGTCTCAGTGTCCAAGACAAGCCATCTGTGAAATGGGTTATTTATCACTGAAAGGGCCCATCACAGAGTATTGCTTTTTCCTCAGCCCTTTTCCCCTCATGGCGTATGAAGCCCCAAATACAATAAAGGGGACATCTGCCAGTTTATAGGCTTCTGGCTCATGCGTAATCCCGGAGGAAAGACATTTAGGTTTTTTTTTATGAGCAGTTAGGTTAAAACAAGGCACACACATGCAGTGGAGATTTCATGATGTTTTACATTGTTACAGATTACACCACACTGTCAGCGTCCTCTCACAATTATGATGCATATTCACAGATTTGGCAACTTATGGCAGGTCACTTTGTCAGTTTCCCATTCCGCAGCTGACATTAACATTTAGACAGGATCTTATCAGGTGATTGAAGTGATGAAAAAAATACCTGCCGGTCTGCGTTCCTATGGCAACCACAGAACCGGATGGGTGGAATCCAGCGGACTGGACAGCGTCCTGTTCACAGGGAAGATCAAAAACTTGTTTAGCCAAACAGTCATCACAGCCTTGCACACACACACACACACACACACACACACACACACACCCAGACATGACTGATGTGAAAATTAGAGTCTGATACTGCTTTTGGTGGCAATTAATGATATGGTAATTCCACCATCATTTTAACTAAGGACAGCGAGTGAGTTCATGATAAAAAAGCAGCTAGTCCCCAAAATGTGTCTGAAACTGAAGGAAATATGTATGAGGTGGTGATAAGATAATATTTTCAATTACAGAAGGAATATACGAAGGAGTGAGGGGTAGGAGAAATCAGGGCACAGACATGATCAATGTTACATGTGTCTGTGGGTGGGTGTATCATGGGAGAGAAAGTGCAAGAGTATGTGTTGTGAATAAGAAAGAGAGTCAGTGTGCTTGTGAATGTGTGTGTGTGTTGTAATTTAATGCATTTGAGTGCGTTTATATGTGCTGTACTGTATAGTTATTAATGACTAATTACTGACCACTACCTCCATGGTCTTGGTCCAGACGGGTTGGTGGGAGAGCGAGTCCCACAGACACACATGCTTGTCATGGCCGCAGGTGAGGAACTGGTGCTTCAGCGGATGGATTGCCAAACCCCACAGCTCGTCCGTGTGGCCCTGTGAAAGCAGAGTGAACAATGAGGGACACTGTTTAAAAAGTTCAACTAAAGGTGTGCCTTGCTCATGAGATCACTGGTGCAGCCCTATTATACACATACACCATATCACAAGCATAAGCCTAACATATCATTTCTATTACTCGAATGCTGTCATTCTTTATTCATAAAGAACATTAGTTGCACAGATGCATTTGTATTTTCTTAACATCCGTGAAGCTCTTTGTGAAATCTCCATCAAGCCCCAAAACAGTAAGTCTACCTCTTTTGTAATGAGAAAGACAGCACCGGTAATTTGAAATCTGCCAAGTCTATTATCTCCGTAGCCCAGCCTGCTCTCCTGAGGGTTGGGCTGCACCTGGATGGGGCTGTGTAATCCTTGGCAGATGTGCCCTAAAGTGTTTTACGGATGTGTGCATGAAGGAAGACTCAGCAATCAGCGAGGTGTGGAAATTAAGCTAGTTTGCCAAGTGATTGATGAGATCCTCTCTGTCAATGTAACCTGGCTGGTTGTGTGTCATATGCCCAGCTGCTGTTTACAAGTTTTAGTCAAATATGAAGTAGTTAAGGGATGGAATATTTTAACTGTTCACAGAAGAACATATATCAACTAATTCTGGACCACTCCTAACAAAGGACTAGGTTGTGGTTTTGTACCAGGCATGAGCATTGGTGTAGACCAGATTTGGAGGGGCACTGTGTGATCTTACCTGTGTTATGGGGATGAACTCGCCGTCTAGGCTGCCTTGCAGTACGTAGTTTCTGGTGGTCCCTATGAGGACACTCTCGCCCCGGCCTTCTGCAATAGTGCGGACTGGGCCATACACCTCAGGAACCTGGGAGCAGAACCAGTGGAGAGAGGATGATGGGATGAAATTCATTCAAATGTGTAGGTGTGTATGTGTGTGTGTGTGTGTGTATGTGTGTGTGTGTGTGTGTGTGTGTGTGTGTGTGTGTGTGTGTGTGTGTGTTTGTGCGTGTGTGTGTGTGTGTGTGTGTGTGTGTGCGTGTGTGTGTGTGTGTGTCTGTGTCTGTGTCTGTGTGTGTGTGCGCGTGCGTTTGAAAATAAATGATAATGAATCTTGCCAAATGAAGTGGTAAACTGGAGGTGCCAGAAGGCTGCCTATCCATTATACCATTCTCCATTAAAGTGTCATTAAGAAGCTGAATTGGAGAACTGTGAGAAGTCCTGAACTATCCTCTTTGTCTACAAGGCCTAAATAGAGTTCAAAATGTTACCATTGGTACAGTTTCTTTTTTTTCATCAGACATCATTCAACCCACCAAACCATCATGAGATTGCCTGAGGTAAGATGTGTGGTATTTAGGTATTTTTTAGTCACTTCTGTTCCATTTAAACTTTCACCGAATACCAACCGTTAGTTTGGTTACACACATTTGTAGGCCAGTGTGGTGCCGGTGTTGCTGTTGTAGGTCACTCACCTCGACCGCCTGAATCTGCTGGTAGTTTCCATCCCAGGAGATGAGCCTGCGGTCCTTCCCCCCAGACACCAGCGTGCCGTTGCGGAGCATGCACAGGGCGAAGACGCTCCCCTCGTGTGCCCCCTGAATGGCGTGGCTAATGCGATTAGTGCCTGGGACACGGATAGAGACACACATAGGAATCCTTCCAGGAGTGTACACACACACACACACACACACACACACACACACACACACGCACACACACACACACACACACACACACACACACTGTCTCTCCATCTTTCTCTCTCTCACACAGACACACTTGCTTCCATCCTTTCATGCATGCATCCACACAACCTCAATCAGTCTCTCTTTTTCACTTGCATAAACAAACACACACACATATTCTCTCACACAAAAACATACTCACACAAACTCTGTCTCTCACATTTCTCTCGCTCTCTCTCTCTCTCACTCTCTCACACACACACACACACACACACACACACACACACACACACACACACACACACACACACACACACACAAGCATACACGCACACACAAACACTATAGTGCACAGACACATGCACACACAATAGGTGCTCTGCTCACACTCAGGGGCCCTTTAACTGAACACTGACAGTGGCATGTGACCCTGCTCTGAACCCATGAGTTGCTGAAAAGAGCTCTTTGATGAGAGCGTGTAAAAAGTGAGGCCATGGGCATCAGTATCACGAGCCAACGCCGCTACTGTCACCATGTTGTGTCAAACAGAGGCACACTTCAAGGGTACGACATTACAGCTGCATCAAAAGATCTCTTCCTGTTTTGATGTCCTGAACTAAAACGGAATGAAAAATGTGAGACTAGCGTACCAAAGTAAAATTGTAGATGTAGCTTAGCTGTATCCTTTAAACTTTCTTTCTTTTACGCTATAAATTGCTCCCAATCATCCATGAGACATTCACTGAAATATACCCTTATGTAACATAGTTTCTTTCTTTACGCTATATAAATTAATTTCTCACCCACTTATTCTCCCTTTCACTCCTTCTCTTCTCTCCCCCTTGCCCCCCTTCTCCCTTGCTTTTGTTCTTTTCATCTCATCCCTTTCTTTTATACCTTTTCCCCATACAAGTATATTTCCACTGGAGTCTCCTGTTATGGCGTCGCCATTTTCTGAAAAAGTCACACACAAGACAAACTTGGGCTTCTCTTGTTTCTGCAAGAAACATAAACATTGCATATTTACTTTTTACACAGCAATAAAAAATATCTGAACACATACAGTATATCATCAAACAAATCAAATAACTTAAACAAACATGCATGCGATATGCTATTTGTCTTGTAGTTTTAAAAGGGCATGTGTGTACTGTTTTGGTATTTTTATCCTAAGATTTCACAGTGTAATATGTTTTTTAGGATTTTGTTAACCTGCAATAATCTACTGTATCACTTAATTCATAATTTCTCCAATTGAGCTAAGGTGAGAAGAAAATGATTCTCGCCATTGAAAAATGAGAAAGCCTTAGTCTTTTATGCCAGATATAACAAAACATCTTGCATTTATCTTACATTTTACACCATTATACAGTATGTGTTATATTCAATTTTCGGTTCACACCTCAAACAGTCCTTGCTTTTTGACAAGCATTCCCCTCTCCAGTGTCCAGAAATACAGGTGGGATTTTCCACAAGTCACAATGATGTTTGTGTCAGTGGGGTGGAAGTCTGCTGCGAACACAGACTCGTTGGAACACTGCAGGGGAAGAACGGAAGAGGGGGAGGAAAGAGATATGGGAGGAAGAGAAAGCCAGAAGAACAAACACCATTATGGCAGTGCAATATGCTCTAGGCAACGTACAATAATATCATTGCTCCCAATCATCCATGAGACATTCACTGAAATATACCCTTATGTAACATAGTCGATATACTATTATCATATTAGGATATGCCTAATTCAATGAAACAACGATGATGGAAGGTGCCTGCTTGATAACCCCAGTGAAATGCTCGAAGGCTGTTGGTAATGTTTTTTGCCCACAAAGGTTGATTTGTTAGTGATTTGGTTTTTGACGGTATAAGCAGGCTTGGTTGTTGATTGGTGTGAAAACTCTACCTATAGCACTAAAAACGAGAAAGTGTCCAGATAAGCAGGCGAATGGCCTGTGACCTCTCACCTTGACCTCAGCCAAGCGCTCCTCTCTCTGCCAGTCCCACACAGAGAGTACGTGATCGTTCGAGTCGTCCACCACGCATAGCGTGCTGCCTCCATTCTGTTGGCACAATCACAAGAGTGATTTTTGTGGATTTAATGGATTGGTGAATGATTTTTTTTTTTTTTTAACTAATAAAAGTATCAATTTAAACAGAGGATTCATAGTGGTTTGAGGAATCATCCTTTAATCTAGATACACTATGATGATAACAAGGTAATTGATAGAATATTGTGCAAGGTTTGTTGTTGTTAGTAAGTTCAGTGCCATAGCCATCAGGCCTACCGATTTTGAA
Organism: Alosa sapidissima; assembly: GCF_018492685.1. Taxonomy (NCBI): domain Eukaryota; kingdom Metazoa; phylum Chordata; class Actinopteri; order Clupeiformes; family Clupeidae; genus Alosa; species Alosa sapidissima. The sequence goes on along the minus strand of NC_055975.1, from coordinate 20,999,548 downwards.
AAGGCCAGGCAGACGAGGGCGCGGTCAAAGAATCCAGTGCCCAGCACGTGGAGGGTGTTCAGGCTCACAGAGTCCCAAACCCGCACATGAGGGGCCAACTGCTGCCAAAGCACACAAGCCATTAGGAGGCAGGACAGAGCGAGACATACACACCACAACACCATACACCTTTACCAAACAAAACACAACAACTGATTACATGTGGCAAATACAACATTCAAATATAATTGAATACATCAACAAAATTACTCTTTCTTTTCAGTACAGTGTGTGGGAAAGGGTTTTTTTCTGTCCTCTTTGCCAGAGTGGCTTTATTGTGGGTAAAGATCTCTTCATGTTGTGCGAGAGTGGGAAGTAATGTCTTTTGTGAGCTGGAGAGAGACAGCGAGACCCTTACTTTGCCATCTGAAGAAGTGCCAGCCACTTGACCCGTCGCTATGGTAATTTTATCAGGATGGACAGCCAGGCTGTTGAGAAAGACAAAGTAAAAGTGAAAGCTTTTTGTTTTTTCCTCTTTTCAATTCAATTGCTTCTGTTCCATCACTTATTCCATTTCTGATAATATGCTGTTACATGTATTTAACAAATTGAACCTGACATGGATCAATCTCCATGTTAATAAGAGGCAGGTATTTATACTGTCTTCCTGCTGTCCAACTCTCTTTGTTTGGCCAGAGAATCACACTGCCCTTGAAGAGCACTTAAATCTGCAGTTGGCAAGTCTGACAGATTGAGGGGACTTAGCCAAAATTTTGAATGTTTACAACTCTCATGCCCCTCCCCCACTACCACCGAGCACCCTCTCATCGAGTTTGTGCTCGTCAGTGCGCACCAGACTGCGCCAGACTGTTGACAGTCAGATCTCACACAGCCCTGCTCTGATTGGACCAGAAGAACCGGGAGCTGTGGATTTTTGCAAAACAAATAACAGGCTCTAGGTGGAGGTAGAAGTGCGGGTTTTTTTTCTAAAACTGGCTGATTTATGTTGTTCTGTCGGAGCATGGTGTCGGTTTCAGTGAATATGATCAAAAAATTCTTGCCAACTGCAGCTTTAACAGAGGTCAGTACTGAGCAACCTAAGTGTAACTGGCTCTCTGAGTATTCTAACTAACACAGTCTCTCTAAAACCTGCCCCTTCCCTTCATCACCACCACCGGTTCTCTCTCTATCTCTCTCTCCCTCTCTCTCTCCCTATCTCCCTCTCTCCCTCTCTCTCCCTCTCTCTCCTCCACTACTCCCCTACAGTCATCCTTCAGCACACAGACAGAGAGTGGATTTGCACTGTCAGGCTCTTAGATGGATTTGCCTGTCTGTCTCTTAGATGGAGCACCAACCTGATCAGGTGATGGGCAGGTTGGGGTGTGTGTGTGTGTGTGTGTGTGTGTGTGTGTGTGTGTGTGTGTGTGTGTGTGATGTGACTCGCTGACTGACTGGCACGGCATGACACAGGACGAGAGCTGCCCTGCCTACGTTAGCGCCGGCTGGCCATTAGCACAGCGCCTCATTACGGCTGAGGTCGCCGCACTCGCTCGCCACTAGCCTGGAGATAATTACCTGTCTAGAGGCGGCGAGGAGGGGGAGGGGGGGACACATGGGGATGCCGGAGAGTGGGTTTGCTCTACTACCCTCATTAAACGAGGTTAGCTGAGGGGTTATGTGCGAGAATACCAAACAGGGAGGTGTGTGTGTGTGTGTGTGTGTGTGTGTGTTTGTGTGTCAGAGTGAGATATATATATATATAGAGAAGACCATGTTCAAATGATTGCAAAATATGTCATACAATAATAAATAAATATGCAGTAAATTGCAAATTTAATTATTTAACTCTATGTGCTGCTGTCCTCTTTTAAGTAAACATTTCAAATAGAATTTTCATCATAGGTCAGAATCATTTGAATAGTTGCTTTCACCCTGACTTTCACCTGATAAATAATATCTCATAAATAATATTTATTTACCTCACTGCTCATGTATATTTAGTTATAAACATAAGGCATAATCTGTGAGGAATATGGAGTGGTGTTGCTTGGGAACAAGTGAACCTCCATTAACGGTGCACATTCTGAAG
>NC_055975.1:20972480-20992480 GCF_018492685.1 Alosa sapidissima | reverse complement strand
ACCGACTCATGCGGGAGAGATGAGGAGAGATGAGTCAGAGCAGCCAGCACCAGGATTCCAGCACTTTAGCTTTTTTTGGCTTAAAAATGCTTTTTTTGTTTTTTTCTCCCATTCAGTTTTTGTAAAGGACTTATTTTCTTCCTTTCTCATCTTTTATTTATAGTGCTTAACAATCACCGGGACGTCTCCTTGTCGGCCCAATTTGCAAAAAGATGCATGATTTTACTGTGAACGTGGCTTTGCATGAAGCCGTTGGATGGACTACAGGAGAGTATGAGTGTCCTTTGGCCGTGGAGTTCCTGGATGCTGAGAGGGTGCGTCAGGGGAGAGGTGGGGAGAGGGGAGCTGGGCCTACCTTTGCAGTGGGTCACACGTCGCATCCCTTACGAGCGTACAGAGACAGAGACAAAACCATATGAGTCCACGGGAGAAAGAGAGAGAAAGAGAGAGAGAGAAAGAGGTAGGGAAGAAACTGACAGAAAGAGAGAGAGACTGACAGAGAGAGAGACAGAGAGAGCCCATCCTGCTGTTCATCATCAGGTTCCCGCAATCAGCACTCCCCCCCCCCCCACCAATCATAATTACTACCCTACCCCCCTACCCTCCAACTCCACCTAGGGGTGCGTGGGGGGGGAGGGGCGCAAAAGAAGTTTGGTGGGGGAGGAGAGAGCGTGTCCATAGCCCTGAGCTCCAGTCCTAATTACCAGTCCTCACCTCCAACTCATTTTGCATGAGGCTAATTCACTTAACTGGGAAAAAGATGGCATCGCGTTGATAATTTCAATTAATCAGCCGCCCAGCGTGATCATTAAAACTAGGAGGAACCTGAGGGGCCGAGCCCAGCTTGTCAGCTCGTGTTGCATTCCCTCGCTTGGCAAGGGGGCTGGTTTACTAATGCTGCACATCCACACTTAGTTGACATGCACGCCTGGAGAAGTGAACAGCAGCAGAGTAGTCTGCTATGAGACAGGGATTTTTTTTAGGTATATATTTTTCTAAGTGGTCAATTGAATTGGATTCTGACCACTTTGGGAACGAACATGCTGTAACAATCTCGTCAAATTGGAGACATTATTTTAATTAGCGTATTAACCAAACACGTCAGTGTAAGAGGTATGGATGTACCACACTCTGGAAAATTATGTCATTTTTTTCAGTGATTGCTGAATCTTATTATACAGATAATTACACCAAATGTAAATCAATCACGGTGCATTAGAAGGACTTTGTAAATATATAATATATGAGTATAGGACACAAAGCACTGTGACTAATACATTTTATACTAATTGTGTTCTAGATATTAATTTGAAGATTAAGTCAGAAAATAACAAAGTTTCAATTAGCTAAAAGGCCATTTTGTAGCATTATGCTGGAGTGCATTTGTTATGCGTCAGTCTCCACTTATTATTCTGCAGAAGTTCTGCGCTGTTTGCGAAAGTCTTCTGGGATGCTGAGATATGAGTAAAGACGCTGAGAGAACATCGCCTTCAGCCAACAAACACGTCCTGCTATGAGTTTACACATTTCCTGTGTTATTTCATCAGAACCCCAACACGGGGGAGGAACAGTGGCGCAGTGAAGTGTTTGCAGGAGGTAGAGCTCGCTATGGCATCAGGTTAAAATAATATTTAGACAGTCCTTGGATTGTTATTGTGTGTACTTATCCTAGACTACATTTTTTTTAAACATCTTATTAAAAGAAAACAGATACCGTGGATGCATACAGTACATAACCCATACATACCCACATATAACCTTTTGGCTGTAATCTGCAGACCATGGAAGTGCCCGTGCAGGTTCTTGTAAAATATACTTTTCAAAACCGTCACTGCCAGAATGTGGTGCTTCTTTCGAATTGTATGAATCATTTGCAGGGCCAGAATTCCAAATGATATTGTAAATACATTGGTGTTGTGCTGGGCATCAATAATAAATAAAAAATGAGGAAGATTATGAATATATGCATCCATTTCTCATTCATTAAATAATGAGATGAGGCTTTCATGTTGGCAGGTCAAACACCCATTAATATGCTGAATGTCCTGGAATGAGATACGATATTAATGTGCATATCCAGACCTACACTGAAGAGCGCTCTCCTGTGGGGATTAACGGCTGTCTGTTCTTGCCTGTCCTCGGTGGCATTTTAATTGCAGCTGGAGGGGAGCTGGACCGATCGGGACATCTTTACCGTCTCCATCACTCACGAGGAGGACCTGTCTACGAGAATCCCTCACGTCCGCCTTACATGGGAGACTTGAGAGGCTGATTAACCAGCCTGTGATAGTTAACTGGCCAGCAGGCATTCCCAGAGCTAACGCTAACCAGCTTGCAGTATATATCAATCAATACTGCTGAGAGGTCTGATTCCTTTTAAACGCTAATCAATACATATACATGGAAGCAAATCAGAGTAAATGTTAATTGGAGTGGAGAAGATGGCTGATGATAAAAGGTTAACAGAGATGGGAAAAGAAAAGAGCATGATGGGGGAAAAACTAGGTGGAAATGAAGGAAGTGAGCTTGATGAAGGATTCATGGGGGTGTTGGGTGGTGTAGTGACTTGTAATGTAAACAACTGGACTCGGTGTGGTATTATTATTCTAGTACATTCACAGTAGATCACAGCACATTAGGCTACATGTAATAGCAGTGGTTTTATCAGTCCATTACCCTCAAATGATCAAGCCCTGGGACTGTTTCATTAAAGACTCATTGTTATAAAAGAGGAGAGTCTGAGTGCCCTATTTTATTATTCTATTAATGATAATAATTTAGACATTGATGGTGCCAAAGAGCATAAACTGATGCATGTAAACATCTTAATTAAAATCCTTTTTAAAATATACTGTGAATGTGTGTGTGTGTGTGTGTGTGTGTGTGTGTGTGTTAGTGTGTTCCTTCTCTCCCTCACTCAAATTGTAATGTAAAATGTACCGTTAAATGTTAAACACAACATGGACTATAACACAGGTTATACCCAATAATGCATTACTTTCATGCAGTTGTGATATCTGTCATTTTCTAATCTTCCCTTTGCAATTGTTGTCGCTCCACCACAACTCAATAGGCACTCTGGGTAGTGATCATAGTGAGGGTAATATGGGGGTGAGTCTAACAGCAGTGTCACTGATAGCTATTCACATCACACGGACAGCAGGGCACCTCAATCTTACCTGCGTTGAACACTGGCTCCTTCAATTTGCTGCAGGGTGAGTGGAAAATAGGTGGTCAGAAGGGGAGGTGGATCACATCCATACACACACACACACACACACACACACACACACACACACACAGGGTCTATTGCATTATATTTTCTGCCACATGCATTTAATTTCAGACAAGAAACACAATAATACCAAACACAGACAAACCAGGCACGCCCATGTCTCATTTCCCATTACTGTTCCCACCCAGTTACAGTATTTCCAACTCAGACAGCCTGCCTGTGGGGCCATCAGGTACTGCATGCACACACTCACAGCATGCTAGAGGTGTCTCAGAGAGAGAGAGAGCGCCCATGTGTGATGTGTATATGTGTGAGACTGTTTGAATTGGTGTGTTTTGTGCATTTGTATGAGTGTGTGCATGTGCAGGTGTGTGTGTGTGTGTGTGTGTGTGTGTGTGTGTGTGTGTGTGTGTGTGTGTGTGTGTGTGTGTGTGTGTATGTGTGTGTGTGTGTCTGTGTGTTTGTGAGCATCTGTGTGTGTGTGTGTGTGTCTGTCTGTGGGTTTGTGTGCATTTGTCTTGTGACTTTGTTTGTGAATTGTGTGTGTGTGTGTGTGTGTGTGTGTGTGTGTGTGTGTGTGTGTGTGTGTGTGTTGTCATGGTTCGGCGGCGTCCCTCACCTCTCGCTGCCTTTCTTGCCACTGGAGTTGCTGCCGGTGGAGCCGGCACGCGTGCGGTTTCCCCTGGCGTCGCCCGCACTCTCCTTACGGCCCTGGGTGCCCACGTGCTCCGAAGAGCTGGTCCTCTTCACAGTGCTGAGGGGGGAGAAGAAGGAAGCAAAGCCTTTTAATACACCTGAAATCAGAAGGTTGAGCTATTAAAGGTGCCATCTGTGATATCTGAAGTAGTTGGCATTTGAGCTCAACAACCAAAATACAACCCTTCCTGTCAACGCTTCTGATGCAACAAGCTGATAGTGGGACAGTGTGTGACTCAATCTTTATCTTGTTTGGATAGGATTGTGTATGAACACGAAGGAGTTTATAGGAAATACAAGTCACAGACTGCTCTATTAAATCAGATTCTTATGTGAATGAATTCAGCATCTTCAAAGGATTTCACCTCATCTAATAGTTTTTTTTCCAAATAGTTTTTTCCAAGGCAATTTAAACATAACATTTAACCTGAAAATGTAACCACATGTTTTAAATCAATAGGACTCCCTTGATTCTCGGTTCTGTTCGTTGCTCATTACCCACTATTGAAATTCTACTCAGTAGGTCTCCCCAATACCCACACAGTTGCCTATCAGTGCTGCTACTCAGAATTGTACCCCTGCTCCCCTAAGCATCCTCTGCCGTGATTTATCATCTGTAATTCAGTCAAGGATGCAATGCGAATGAGCCAAGCATATTTAGTGATAATATCCAGAGAAATTCAGCATGCTGCTTTCATTTAATGCGCATCTGTGGCACTCAGAACTTGGCTGGATTGTTATTGGGATTCCATTAGCGTTTAATATGGCATATTTATACACCATTCCGTTCTTTTTATGTCATAAATACGGCACAGTGTGCCTCCAGCGACAGAGTCAGTGCTGATTTTTTACTGCTAGAGCCCAGTGGCAGTAGGACGCAAGCACTTGGGTTAGATTATCCTTCCACCCAGCAAGACTGAATACTAAACACTGAGCTTTCAAACTGTTTTTGTTTGGCTAAACATCACAGGAAGTGAGACAATTGCTGGAAAAGCAGCCAACAGCTTTAAATATTTATTTGGATTTCTTTTTTCCGTCCTACAGCAGATTCACATCCAAAGTGCTAGCTAACTTTAGAGGACACAGCAACAGCATGCCGACGTGTTGCCCTTTCAAATGCCTGAACAAAAGACTGAAAAAGGCCCCATCAGCAGTCCAGTGGCTGGCGGGGCTCAGTGGTAATCCAGGCACCAGGAGGAGCGCCTATTCAGCCCTGCGGCGGTCAGTCGCGGCCGGTGATCTTATCCCCACTGTCACGGTGGCAGGAGCAGGATGTTTATCATTCACTGACACTCAGCACCAGAGGTGACGTGTGATGTGATGTGAAGCCATTTTGTAATCACTTCCATCTCTGATCTACTTCACTTTTGAACCAACCCACCAAGAAATCAATATGTATCTAAACCATCAATGTTACTGATATTATAGTATGGTAGTTTAGTATCTAATGGCATTGTTACTAATATCTTGGCAAATGTAAAGATAATGCATTAAAAAATACTGAGACAAATTGTTATATGTATCGACATTACTGCATTGCACATAACATTTCTCTCAACTTCTGTGCAGCTTGTATGAATAGAGGGAGCCTGCTTTGAACATGCAGTTCACATACGGTGTACCATGATATCTATCCTAATGTACCATTTCACATGAATTGAGTACAGCATATGTGGAACATGGGTGCTTCATGCATTTTTCACTGTGTTCAGATAGAGTTTGCACAAGGTTTGCACTGCAAACTGTGTTACTCATGATAGAGGGAGAGAAATCAATAATACATTTGGACTGCAGCGAAACTGAATATAAAAGAAAGAGGCGAAGTAGACAGGCCATCTCTCCAGCCCTGTGATACTCTGTCAATGGGAAATGGTTTCATATCCTGGCTGGAGCGCCCACTATGCTGCCCTAGCAACAGCTGCCGTCTGGAAATGCAACAATATTTGATTGAAAGTAAACAAATCATAGTTTAAAAAAACAAAAAATCCCCTCGTTCAAGAAATATGAGGTTGGGGGTAACCCAGGCTAAATGCCATACATTATTTATAAACTCTCTACAGTGAGGTTCAATAACAGCAGCTTGCACTGCCCTGTCTAACTTCACTGGGGTGGGCCGCTGCCGAATCTCACCTTTTGGGAGGCTTGTGGGTGAGAGTGGTTGAGCTGGAGAGAGCGCATGCAGGAGGGAAATGAGAGAAGCACGTGCAGAGTTAAAGAGGACCCACATGCAGTGTAGGAGTGGTAATAAGAACAATAGGATGGGAGTTAATTAAGACATTAATTAATATAGGAATTAATTGGGAGTTTACATGGAGTAAGGGATATGGGATATATACAGCACATTAGGGAATATGAATCCAGCAGCAGGAAGCTCAGGAGAGAGACTAAAACTGAAACTAGGAAATATAAACATCATTATACGAGACAAAGAGATCATGTACATGTCAGAATTGCTCAGACATTCTGTAGTATAATATTTCTATGACTACTGGTGTTCCATAGAGACATATGTGGCTGCATTGTCAGTAAACTGTGAATGAAGAATAATGTAACGATGAATAATAGAACACATCAATACCAGCGGCACATTTTAAATCATATTTCTCTTTCGAATGTACTATGCCTTGATATGTTTGTAGTATCTTGATATGTTTGCTTGTGAAATACTTTGTCCCTAGAGAGTTTCCATTACTTTGTGCCATTACAGGGCACAGCATTGCAGAGAGGACACAGAAGGAAAAGAGAGAAACTGGCAGGCTATCAACATGTGCATTAGGATTCACAAAGCAAATAGAAAACAAACATGTCTGAGGACTCAGAGAATGAATCAAGGCAGTTGTGAAGATGTGATAAATTAAAAAAATAATGATGTGGAAAAATACTCATATCAAATATTGAATAATGATAATGAATAGTGACATGAAATGAGCCTATTCAAATACAAATAATTATTCATTTTTGCCACACAAATAAATCTAGCTATTTACACACATCTTCCATTTTATATTGTAATATGTCAATATTCTTTGACATCATCCTTAATTCTCAGTGTGTGGTACAGACATAGAACTACACAGTCTAGCTGTGTGTTTTGTGCTTTAAGGTTTTCTGTCTTGCAATTGACATACACAATGCCCAAAGCCAAAGCCCAAACCCTCCTATTCCCTCCATTGGGATTTAGTTGGCCTGCTGCTTTCCCTGTGTGGCTGACCCACTCCACTGTCTGCATGCTCAGTGTGCCATGCATGCCTGCTGATGACATCCTGGTGGCAAGTGGCTAACACATCCTCACTTCCTCCATCATACTGCCTCCCTTATCCACCTCCCTTCATTCCCGCTATCTCACTAGCTCCATTCATCCATCACTTTACGATTATGATAATTTAAGTACATGCAGGGTGATGGAGGATGTGTGTGTGTGTGTGTGTGTGTGTATGTGTGTGTGTGTGGGGAGGGGGGGTTGGGGGGGTTGTTCGGAGGAGCAGGGCATTGAGGGCCAGCGACAGCCCCAAGATTGATCACCTGCGCTCCCTCAGCTTGGAGTCACTTAATCAAGCAGCGCATCTGAATGTCACAGCCTCATGAGACACGATTGCCATGATGGGCGTGTCTCCCCAGCCTATTATGCATGTAAAAGTGTCAGCCATGTTCTCCTGTGAGAGCTGCTTTTTAGATAAGAATAGCAGGGTGGGTTTTTGTTTTATTTTATTTATTTATTTATTTATTTAGAGGGGGGGGGGGGGGGGGGTAGATGGGGGTGGAGGTAGTAAGGGCTAGTGTTTTGCCCCCTGTGTGGGCTTATTTCAGTGGTTGAACGCAACATTAGCGGAGCACAATGGGTGATTCCACCAAAAGCCTGTGTTAGCAGTAAAGAGGCAGTAAGAGAAGAGGGGGATCAATTCTTCTAATGAACAGCAGCTAGCGCAGCAGACGAGGGGGGATCAGTGTAATCCAGACATGAGGGGTGGTGAACTTGCTCCACGTGCGCAAATGGAAATGCAAAAACAAAAAAAAACATCCACCCCACGGTGGCCTGCTGTGTGTGTGTGTGTGTGTGTGTGTGTGTGTGTGCGTGTGTGTTTCTGTGCAACACTCAGACAGACCTCACTGTAATGAGCCAGGCCTCGTCCAGCTCAGGGTAGCGTATCGATAATGTGGTTTGTTTTCTGGGGAGAGTAGCCGTGAGAGGTGACTGGTGGGAGCAAATTGAATCTATTTAGAGACCTCTCTCGGGTTCAATGAAGAGTCAGTGGGAGTGTGTACGCACACACACACGCACACACTCTCTCTCTCTCTCACACACACACACACACACACACACACACACACACACACACACACACACACACACACACACACACACACACACTAAACTAAACTAAATTGGATCCAAGTACATTATAACCCCACTCGTGGCCGCAAGGCTGCAAGGAAGTCTTGCTTTATGGAATCTTGTGTCACTCACAATACGGTCAGAGAAACTGCATCTATATTATGCTCTCAGTGATTCTCCTGCTGGGCAGAAAGTGGAGTGTACACTTAGACTGGCATCTCACATCGATGATATATATCATTTATATGGAAGATTCCCAAACCACTTAGAGTGCAATTAAAGTGTCAACTGGGTGATGTCAAAAGATCTTCCCTGCTGTTCTGCATAAAAAATCAAAAGGGAGGATGGATGGGAGACTAGCCTAGTGCTTACTACTACTACTACTACTACTACTACTACTACTACTACCACTGTTTCCTGTACCCCACTGTAACTGATCCGAGACCAGCTTATCATACTTTAAACTTCATTTCTATGGTCACAACAAAAAAGCTGGAATTCCACACTCTGATATTGCATTGGATGTACTTCCTGGCTGGGGTCCTACCTCTTGGTCGCTGGTGCTGGGGCGTCCCTGCGGGAGCCTGAGGGGGATGGGAGGGTGCCGCTGCCTTTCTTTGGTAGTACAGTGCCGTTGTTGACAGTGGGCCTTAGGGGCAGGGCAGCCATCATTGGGCGAGCTGTAGGGAGGAAGAACAGAGAAGGTGAGCCATACAGGCATGGACATGACATGAACTCTATACTCTACAATCAGTATGGCTCATAGCTAAAGAAAAGAGAAGAAGAGAGAGAAAGAGAGAGAGAGAGAGAGAGAGACACGATAAAAGATGAAATACAATATTGGATCTTCACATTTATCTACTTTTATGTCTCTTTGAAATGATAATGAAACGCCATCTCCAAAGAATGATTTCCGACAATGCTGCATAAAAATTCAAACATTTTGAACGAGTCCCTATATCACACGTTTCTGTGTAAGAGCTTCTCAGAGTGTCTGCTCTCTCTCTCTCTCTCTCTCTCTCTCTCTCTCTCTCTGCGTCGTCCATCAAAGGGCAGAGAGGAGAAGGGTGGGCGTCCTAACAGTCTCAGACACGTCGAGTGAGAGGAGAGAAAATGTTATACACGCGCAAACTGAGCAAGTTTGAGCTCTGAGGGATTAGGAGTATACAAGCACTGTGGGAAAAAAAAAACAGTTTTTTAATCATCAACATCAAACACAAGGCCATGCTCAGAAGTGCCTTCCCTAGCAACAGATGTGATGGAGTGTATTCAGGCACTTTATGATTGAGGGATCGGCAGCAAAAGCATCAAGGTCATTATTCTTCCTACGCCTCCTCCACTGTCTCAACAGCACAGACGCTTTTCTCATCTCTGGCCTAAGTGAGTAACTTACTGTTGTTTACTTCAAAACAACCCTCCTGTCGAGAGAAAGCAGCAATAAGCCAAACCCTGCTCTGCTCCTGTGAAAGATTAAACTGTTCCCGTCGTTGGCAAGGACATGCTCTGAATCACAATCAATTATGTGTCTCACGCAGCCCCCTTTTACTGCTCTTTCACCAAACACTCTCAAACCACTTTTCTCTCCAAACTACAGCCCTGAGGAGGCTCTGAGCCTAGAGCTGATGCATGGCCCCATCTCTACAGACAGATAACAAGAAGTGAGTTATCTATAGAGTGCTGAACACGTGGAGGGTTTACTGTAACAGAGAGGGAGAGACAGTGAGAGAGAGAGAGAGAGAGAGCATGGGAGATAAAGAGATGGACAGGTAGACAGACAGAGAGGGGGAAGAAAGAGAGAGAGAGGGATGAAGGGGGACAGGACAGAGCATGGGAGATAAAGAGATGGACAGGTAAACAGACAGAGAGGGGGAAGAAAGAGAGAGAGAGGGATGAAGGGGGACAGGAGGCAGAAGAGGCAGAGAGAGCTGAAGAACATTTCCTCTTATTTTCTGGCCATAACACACCCATCACCCTGAAGAGTCTCTCCATCTCATCTCTCTCTCTCTCTCTCCATATCTCTCTCTCTCTCTCTCTCTCTCTCTCTCCATATCTCTCTCTCTCTCTCTCTCCCTCTCTCTCTCTCTCTCTCTCTTTCTCCATCTCTCTCTCTCTCTCTCTCTCTCTCTCTCTCTTTCTCCATCTCTCTCTCTCTCTCTCTCTCTCTCTCTTTGTGCGCATGTCGGAGTGAGTGGGCGGAGCCGAGCGTTTGAGTGAGTGTGACTGTTGGCCGCTGTGCCAGGAACAGCGTTTTTCTATCTTTTTGCTATCTTTTCTATCTCCTTATTATTATTATTATTATTATTTTTCTTCTTTATAGTGTTAAGGGTTGGTTCTGTTTGGGTTAGTATAAGTATCACTGGCGTGGGGTTTTGTTGTTACTTGTTTTACCTGGACGTCTGCTTCCAGTGTTTGGTTGCAGCCGCCCCAGGTATGGAGAGTTTTGAAAAACTTACGCGGCGTCATGCTGTTAAAATAGCATCGAATGCCAGTGTAGAGGTTTGTAGTTTAGCAGCAGGAGAAGTTGTAGGGCATGACAATATTCTGTCAGCGGCCCGCATGAACAATGCGATTGTGCTGTTTTTGGGCACGGTTGAGTTGGCTAATGAGCTGGTGGAAAGGGGTTTAGTGGTTGACGGCATTTTTACTGTCGTCCTTCCTCTCTCCACTCCATCAAAGAAAGTGACTTTGTCAAATGTTCCCCCATTTATTAAAGATGAGGTTTTGGCTGAAATTTTATCACGGTATGGTAAATTGGTTTCCGCAATTAAAAAGATTCCAATTGGAAGCAAATCCCCACTTCTGAAACACGTAGTGTCGTTCAGGCGATCCGTATTTATGATTTTAAAAGATAACAAAGATGATTTGGACCTAACTCTAAACGTGAAGGTGGATAACTTCAGTTATGTTATCTATGCTTCAACAAGTGTCATGAAGTGCTTTGGTTGTGGGCAATCAGGGCACCTTGTTCGTGCGTGTCCTAAGGCAAAGGGGAATTCGAGTGATGTGCAAATAAATCACGAAAACACCAGTAGGCCTATGCCTAATGAAATTGTGGTAGATGAGCAGTCTACCGAAATGGGTGCGTCTACTGCTGTGGTTGCAGCACCCGCTGTATCCAGTGGGCCTTCGTCTGCCTCAGCCGAGTCAGTAGGGGCAGATCATGCTTCCCTTTTGCGGGAAGAGGTTAACGGGGTAACCCCGATTGATAAGCCAGTAGGCCGAGAACAAAGTTCTCCCACAGATGACGCAGTGAACGCAGAATCTGAGAGTCAGTCCACACAGAACTCGCAGAGCAGTGCTTCTGCTGTCAATTATGACCAAGTTCTTGCGTCTCTAGATGAATCCCTCATTGAGACGGAGGAAAATGTTTTTAAAATGCCCCCCAAAAGAAAGAGATCTAAAAGGACTAAAAAGAGCGATAATTTAACAGATCTTAGCGGCACAGATAACGAATACGAAAGTGATTTCTCTGACTGTAGCGTTACCTGTAGCTTACGTCATAGTGGGTTTGCTAGTTGCGATTATAGTGTGGAAGACATAAAATCCTTCTTGACAAAAACAAAACATATGAGAAATGTTCGGATTGACGACTACTTCCCTGATGTGGAGCAGTTCACCACGAAAACTAAATCTTTTTTGGGTGAGGGCTGCTTTACAAATCCAGAGTGCTTCCGTCTCAAAAAGATAATGACCAAGATTAACGTTTTGTTAAATAGCGATGTCTGATGTTAGTCTATTTTTCACATGTATTATGATGATGGCGTGTACACAACTCTTATATTTTTTTCTTTTTATCATGGGTGAAATCAGAATTGCTTCTTTAAATTTAAATGGGGCCAGGGAAAGAAGCAAGAGAGCCTTGTTGTTTGAAACAATTAAGAAGAATAGATTTGATGTGCTTCTTGCTCAAGAAACTCATTCTGACGCCTCAATTGCTGCTGACTGGGCAAGTGAGTTTGATGGCCTGTCTATTTTAAGTCACAACACTTCCAATAGTGGTGGGGTTGCCATTCTGTTTTCTCGGACCTTTACTCCCATTTCCTACCAGACTGAGGAATTAGTCAAGGGTAGACTCCTAAAAGTCAGAGCCCAATTTGAAAACAATTTCTTTGTTTTTTTGTGTGTTTATGCACCCACTACACCAATTGATAGAATGCTTTTCTTGAATATGCTAAATGATGCTCTACGCAATTGTGAATCTGAGGATTTTTTACTCCTGGGAGGTGATTTTAATTGTACTGAAAATGCAATGGATAGGAATCATGTAGAGCCACACATGCCCTCACGCAGAAGACTCATAGAACTGATGAATGCAAATGAGCTTGTTGATGTCTGGAGGAACTTTCACAGTACTCAGAAGCAATACACATGGGTTCACTCCTACAATAACCTTTTGTCATTGGCTAGACTGGACAGGTTTTATGGTTTTAAGCATCAGCTGAGTTTGTTTAGGAAATGTGTGATCATCCCAGTTGGTTTTTCAGACCACAGTTTGGTTTTTTGTTCTCTTTCTTTGAGTTCTGTAAAGTCTAAAAGTGCTTATTGGCATTTTAATAATAACTTGTCATCGGATGGCCATTTTAGAGAGGTATTTAGACTGTTTTGGCAGGATTTTAAGAAAACAAAGCCATCTTTTAGCTCGTTGCAACAGTGGTGGGACTTTGGTAAATCACAAATAAGACAACTGTGTCAGGATTATACTTTCAGTGTCACAAGGGACATAACTCGTTCAATGATGAAACTTGAAAAGGAAATAATTGAACTCCAGCATTTAGCTGAACAAACTGGCAACCAGACTTACACAGCAAACGTTAAAGCGAAGCAGAAATCATTGGCTGACCTGCTAGGCATAAAGGCACAGGGAGCTCTGGTCAGGTCCCGCTTTCAGAGTGTGGAATTGATGGACGCTCCTTCTAAATTCTTTTTTAATTTGGAAAAAAAGAATGGACAGAGGAGGTTCATTCACTCACTGCTTTCTGAGGATGGAGTTCTGTTGTCCAATCTGGCTGAAATACGTCAGAGAGCAGTCAGTTTTTACGAAGACCTATATAAGAGTGAGAGCTCGGATATTCAGGTGGATGACCAGTCCTTCTTTGAGAACCTACCCCAGGTGGCCGAAGAGGCGAATGCAGTCCTTGGAAGGGTTTTGACCCTAGAGGAGCTGCAGAGAGCCCTCCAGAGTATGGAGTGTGGAAAGGCACCAGGGTTGGATGGTCTACCGGTGGACTTTTATAAGTCCTTTTGGTCAGAAGTGGGTGAGGATGTGCTGACTGTTCTCAGCGACAGTCTTGCCAGGAGGCGGTTGCCACTGAGCTGCCGGAGGGCAATACTCACTTTGCTCCCCAAAAAAGGGGATTTGAATGACATAAGATCATGGAGACCTGTGTCAATCCTCTGTACTGAATATAAATTGCTCTCTAAAGCGTTGGCTAATAGATTGAGTGAAGTTGTGGAGCAGGTTGTCCATCCTGACCAGACCTACTGTGTGCCAGGTAGGCTGATTCAAAATAACATTTCATTGATCAGGGATATATTTGATGTAGGTAAGCTGTTTAACCTGAAATTCGGCTTAGTATCCATTGACCAAGAAAAAGCTTTTGATCGTGTAGAGCACAATTATTTGTGGAGTGCTCTGGCAGCCTTTGGTTTTTGCCCAGAGTTTATTGATATGATTAGAGTTCTGTATTGTGACATTGAGAGTATTTTAAAGGTTAATGGTGACTTGTGTGCTCCTTTTAAAGTCCACAGGGGGGTCAGACAAGGTTGTGCCTTATCTGGTATGTTGTACACCCTGGCAATTGAACCTCTATTGATGAAGTTGAGGAAAGAACTGGTGGGGGTGAGAATTCCAGCGTGTGAAAGTGTTTTTAAACTGTCAGCTTATGCAGACGATGTTGCAGTTCTTGTGAATGGTCAAAGAGACATAAACACTATGTTAGAGATTTTTGATGATTTTAATGTTGTTTCCTCAGCAAGAGTAAACTGGTCCAAAAGTTTAGCTATGCTGGTCGGGACATGGTTAAATGAGCCAAGTCTTCCAGCTGGCTTACATTGGGCCAGGAGTGGTTTTAAATATCTTGGTGTTTTTTTAGGGGATGAAATGTTTATTCAAAAGAACTTTGATGGGGCTGTTGAAAAGGTAAAGGGCCGCCTTGATAAATGGAAATTCCTTTTAAATAAGATATCCTACAAGGGGCGTGTCCTTATTATCAATAATTT
Organism: Alosa sapidissima; assembly: GCF_018492685.1. Taxonomy (NCBI): domain Eukaryota; kingdom Metazoa; phylum Chordata; class Actinopteri; order Clupeiformes; family Clupeidae; genus Alosa; species Alosa sapidissima. The sequence continues at coordinate 20,977,997 of NC_055975.1, read as the reverse complement.
GGTGGCATCCGCCCTTTGGCATCAGTTATCTTGTGTGGACCCTCCAGCACAGTTGCTGTCAAGAATCCAGTCAATCCTAGTGGATTTCTTCTGGGATAAACTTCACTGGGTTCCACAGAGCATCTTATACCTACCTAAAGAGGAAGGTGGACATGGACTTGTGCACCTACAAAGTAGGACAGCTGCCTTTCGGTTGCAGTTCGTCCAGCGTCTTCTCATGGGGCCTCTGGATTCCAGCTGGAAATATGTGGCGTGTGCCATTTTACAGACTTTTGATGGACTGGGGCTGGACAGAACTTTGTTTTGGATGGATCCAAAAAGATTGAATATCAACAAACTTCCTGTGTTTTATCGTAATTTGTTTAAAGTTTGGTCCCTTTTAACAGTGCAACGCACAGGAAGCACAGAGTCTTTGTATTGGCTTTTAAAGGAGCCCCTAATCTATGGTTCTGTTTTAGATATGTCTCTTGAAAAGTCTCTTCCCACAATCACACATAGCCTTCTTAGGTCTGGAGTCATTACTATGGAGGGTTTACTTAAGTTAGCAGGACCAGATCTTGTTAACGCTGAACAAGTTGCCAGTCAACTGGGGATGAGATCTATTCGAATAGTAGCTCAGCTACTTGAGAAATGGCGGGCCTCCCTAACAAGAGAACAATTGCAGTTGTTGGCAGACAACTTCAGAGGGCTGTGCAGTTCAGACTGTAATGATCCTTTTCCCAATATATCATTGTCGCCAAATTTGACAGGTTGTACTGGTTCTTACTTGAATTTTGATCAATTGTCTCTTTTGGGTCAGAAGCCAGCTACTGGCAAGTGTTTATATAAACTGTGTGTGAAGTCTTTTAACAAAAAGTCTTTGGACAAGAGGGTGGAAACACCTTGGTGTGCTGTTTTACAAATGGGGGATGATGTCCGACCCCAGTGGAGAGCACTATACAAGTCACCCTTAGCCAAAAAATGTGGAGATTTACAATGGAGGATTCTGCATGGAGCAATTGCAGTCAATGCCTTTGTTTCAGTGTTGAATCCTGTTGTGGGTCAAGAGTGCCCATTTTGTTTTGTGAGAGAGACTGTGTTTCATGCTTTCATGCAGTGTGTAAGGCTAACACCTTTATTCATGGTTCTACAGTCACTCTTTAATCATTTTAATGAAACATTTTCAATGGAGACTTTTATTTTGGGTTTTAAATATGTGCGGAAACATCGTTTCAAATGTCAGCTGATAAACTTTCTCTTAGGTCAAGCAAAAATGGCAATCTATGTTAGTCGTAGAAACAAAATTGAGCAAACATCTAGTGATGACCTAGTAATGGTCTTCTCAATACTTGTGAGGTCTCGCATGTTAATTGATTTTCATTTCTACAAAGCCATGATGAATCTTGAATCTTTTGAAGAAATTTGGTGTTATGATAGTGTGTTGTGTATGGTTGCTGATGGCGAATTGCAGTTTGCACATTTCTTGGAGAAAACTTGACTTGCTCCTTGATTTTATTTATTTATTTATTTTATCTTTAATGTGACTGTACATTGTGACAAAGTGATCATGTAAATACTTTGTGGCAAGAATGTAATAAAGGGTTTTTGAAATTCAAAAAAAATTCTCTCTCTCTCTCTCTCTCTCTACCTCTCTCTTTCTCCATCTCTCTCTTTCTCCATCTCTCTCTCTCTCTCTCTCTCCATCTCTCTCTTTCTCTCTCCATATCTCTCTCTCTCCCTCTTTTCATCTCTCTCACTCCCTTCTCTCTATCACTCCCTTCTCTCTATCACTCTCTCTCTCCCTCACTTCATCCCTCTCACTCCCTTCTCTCTATCACTCTCTCTCTCCCTCTCTCCATCTTCCTCTCTCCATCTCTCTCTCTCCATCTCTCCATCTTCCTCTCTCCATCTCTCTCTCTCCATCTCTCTCTCTCCATCTCTCCATCTCTCTCTCTCCATCTCCATCTCTCTCTCTCTCTCTCTCTCTCTCTCTCTCTTCTGCTGCATTAGGGAACCATTATGGTGCACTCTCACCCCTGCCAGCCGTATAATTGCTGACAGCACAGATAGCGGAGGCCGCCTTTGTTTGCGTTTCCCTCCGCCGCTCGGCCCCATTAAATATTTATCACTGCAGTCACCGAGGCCCTTTCATCTTTTTTCCCCTCTCCCCGTGCTTTGAGTGCACTGCTGCGTCTGCCACCGCCACTCCCAGTGTTGCTGCTGCTGCTGCTGCTGCTGCGTGTTGCTCGCTGGGTGTACTTGGCACGCCGGGCAAAGCTGGCAGAGCAGACTGGAGAGATACCGTGACGCAAGATGAAACAGCACAGCAGGCGAGAGGGCGAGAGACACTGAGAGAGAGTGTGCGAGAGAGGCAGAGAGAGAGAGAGAGAGAGAGGCAAAGGGAGAGAGGAAGGGAGATGAGAAAGAAAGAGAGATGAAGAGATGAGAGGGAGAGAGAGGTTTTTTTTGCATGAATCTGCATGGAGTGTGAAGGATTATGAGGTACGAGCGCAGACATGAGTCATTCTCTTCTCTTCTCCTTTCTCCTCTCTGGGTTTCAGCCAGAGTGTGTATATGTAGGAGGCTGAGCCAGAGAGTGGGTGATGAATGCTGTCTCTCAGGAGAGATTCTCATGGAAATGTTTGGGCCATGTACTGTTAGTACAACTAGTGCTGGAATCGACTTCAGTAGGCTACCTCACCCACTCAGCCAAATGATCCGTAAGAATCAAGATCAAATGACCAAGAACCATTTCATCATTATCATCATGGATGACATGTATCAAAGATCAAAGTTTTTCATTTTCAGCACCTCCTAAAATATGAGTAGTGCTATCAACTTCAGTAGGCTACCTCACCCGGTCAGCCAAATGAACCGTAAATGACACATTCAAATGACCCATCAAACATGCAGTACAAGAAAGAATGTGCAATCAAAACAGTAATACTCATGCATAGCACCAGAGTAGCCAATACCTACAAACCTCAAACAAACACAAAGTACCTTCACACATAACTTCAACACATTTATTTCTGCTCTTTAAGGAAAGTCCATTACAAATACTCAGTGATCTCAATCTTGGGTGACATAGGGGAACATGAATTAGCTTACATTTCAGGTTTTGGCAAGAGACAGAAAAAAATATGTTTTGGGAGGTTTTTTTCAGCATTTAGTTGACAGTAACTTCACATTTGACAGTTAGAAGTTCCTAATTGTTACCTGGAATGTGTATTGAATATTACATATTACATCATGTCCTATGGACTATCCAAATAGAGTTATCTCATTTTGGAAATGCCTGCAGTTACAAAAGCACAATGGAAGAACTCTGTCCTCAGTGGTGATTCATCAGGGCTTACCAGAGTGCTATATTTACCTGTGATTATGTGCCACACACCAGGTGAGCGTAGTCTAGCAGTGTACAATAATCTGCAGGTGATGCTCCAAACATTAGTTTACTAGCTTAGCTACTGCAAGTTCTAGCCAGCATCTCAGGCATAAAGCAGAAAGAAATCCATTAGTCAAAAAGGTACTCATTAAACATCCACATTTGTGCGTTGAGTGCCCAGTGGTGTGTTGAACATTCTGTCTGAGCCAGATTCAGAGCAGAATTAACACAAATGAGGTGTTAGAGTAAAGCTTGGCTGATCTGAGATCAGAGTAATATTTGCTGAAGTTAGCCAGGAGCCAAGCCCTTCCAAACCCCTAGTGTGTATGCATGCTCTGGGAGTGAGAGGAGTGTATTTCAGTGAGAGCCTCCGTAGGTAAGGATGATTAAAGCATGCTCTAAGTGTGTTTAAGTGTGTGTGTGTGTGTGCGCGCACAGCGGGACACACTGCGCGAGAGACCTGGGGCCTACCTGGTTTCCCTGTATAACTGTCTGCTGAAGTAGACTTTCTCAAGCCCACGGGGTCTGTGTACCAGCCCCACATAGGAGAAACAGACAGAGAAGTAGACAGGAGGAGGATTGAAAAAAGAGATAGAGAGAAAGAGAGAGAGAGAGAGGAGGAGGAGGAGGAGAATGAGATATCGAGGCCGAGCATGGGACAGATAGAGAACACAAGCACAAGAGTATGGAGACTGAAAGACAATCAATTACAATGTAAAACAGGTACAGTGGTAAATGAAAGATGTGGGAGAGAGAGGAAATGGAGTTGAATCAAATCTAACGTCAGTCGCCTCTCGAGATGCTCCGTGTACCCCCTTAAATCAATGTCGGATTAGAGTCGTGTTGGCTGTTAAAGTAGATTCATGGAAAAAATCAATAAATGTAATCCATAAATTAAGTGGCTCCGTTCAGTGAGGAGGCTTGCATGGAGACAATCCAATTTTAAACTACATGGCAGTTTGTGTGAGGGAGTGTCTCTTGCTGTGTGTGTGTGTGTGTGTGTGTGTGTGTGTGTGTGTGTGTGTGTGTGTGTGTGTGTGTTTGTATCTGTCTGAAATAAAGGTACAAACACAAAAATGATGGTACTGAGACAAAAGAGCGAACGGACAGAGAGCACCATTGTCAACAAGGAAATCAAGAGCAGAATGTCCCAATCCCACATGACTTTTAAAAAAGAGCAGAAATTACCATAGCCCTTTCAGAGACTATAGCTACTGAGGAGGTAGGCTACAGTAGGATATGAGAAAGTTTAAGCATGAGTAAATCTGGGTGACTAAGTGTGAGTGGAGGGAAAGTTTAAGCAAGTAAGTGTATGCAGTGAGTGTGGTGATTCAGAGTGTTAGTGTGTGTGCTTGTAAGGGTAGGTAGCCTATATGGTGCCTTGCCTTTGGTTGGTCCCTTCCTGGTGAGCATGGCCTGCTGCTCCTCAGAGACGTTGAGCCTCCTGACCACATCGGCCAGCGCCGACTTGAGCAGCTGGATCTCGTCCTCCTGCATCTGGACGCGCTGCTCCAGGGAGGCCAGCCGGTCCGTCACCTCCATGCTGCTCGCCGCCGAGGCACTGTCATCTGGACAAATACACACACAGAGACGTACTTAGTTAGCATGCAGGCTAAATGTGCAACAGTCTCATTGACAGGAGTAAACAGACACATACACCGACATCATCCAGGCTAGATGCACAGATGCACAGCACCGTCATGTACAGTATGGACAATCATCAAGCAAACTCTCACACACACTTGCTAAATGGGGATTCTCTACTCTCATATATGCAGACATTAGCTGTGATATTCTTAAACTGGAGACACTGGAAACATCCAATACTGTCATGCTCACACCAGACAAGCGTGAAGACTTCTATACCAAAGTGGATATCCATCACTTACAGGAACACTACTTGCTCTGCCAAGAAATGTCACAAGCAGTATAAGTTATGTTAAAGTTCATTCCTTCATTAAGAAATTAATAGACTGTCACTCCCAATCAGACTGTACACGGTGGTCAGACCAACATAGGATAGGAGTAACTGGAATCCAATGCTTCAAGCAAGCACCTTTGCCCCAACCACAGAGAATACCACTGACATTAATAATCACTACAGGGGGTGTTCTCCCTGTTAGAAAGCAATTAATCTCCACAGACACGTC
>NC_055975.1:20954980-20964980 GCF_018492685.1 Alosa sapidissima | reverse complement strand
TCCACCCCTCCTCCCCTCCTCTCATCCCCTGCCTCTCGTCCCCTGCTAACTATGCCCCATGGCAGAGTACCAGAGAGAGCAGCAGCAACACACACACACACACACAACGGCTATGCAGCTCTGCCCTTCACTAGCGCTGCCTCTCTTTGACTTTCTCTCTGTGTATGTTTGTCTGTCTGTCTCCCTATTTGTCTTTTACTCTCTGTTTGATCTATCTTTTATTTCTCTCTATCTGTTGTGCGGTGCACATAGCGGATCAGAGAGAGAAAGAAAGCGAAAGAGCGAGCGAGAGAGAGAGAGAGAGTGAAAGAAAAAGATGTTCCTCCCCACAGCCTTCCAACTCTCTTTCCCTCTCTCCATCCCCCATCCCTCTCTCTCTCCTCGTCTCTGCTGGAGAGCAGGGGGCCACATCGGAGGCGGCGGATTAGGAGGATACTGAGCCGATCTCTCTGGCTGGTTATCCCTAAGCTCCCGGGGGCTCGGGGGCCTGGATTTGCACTCTTTCAATTGCAGGTACTGTGTGTGTTCACCTCCTCCACCACCTCTCTCCATTCTCTCCACACCTCTCTCCACCTCTCTCCACATCTCTCTCTATCCTCTCCACCTCCTCTCTCCCGGGGAATTTCCCCTGGGGATCAATAAAGTATATATCTATCTATCTATCTATCTATCCATCCTCTCCACACCTCTCTCCACCTCCTCTCTCCATCCTCTCCACACCTCTCTCCACCTCCTCTCTCCATCCTCTCCACCACCTCTCTCCACCTCCTCTCTCCATTCTCTCCACACCTCTCTCCACCTCTTCTCTCCATCCTCTCCACACCTCTCTCCACCTCCTCTCTCCATCCTCTCCACACCTCTCTCCACACCTCTCTCCACCTCTCTCCATCCTCTCCACCTATCCTGCCTCTCCTGCCTCGGCGGCTGGGGCTGGAGCTGCCTCTGCTTCACACATTGTAACACCCACAAATTGTTTTGGGAATTTCAAAAAACCAACAAACATCTTTTCCCACCTCTAGTTGAGAGGAACAGAAATGTCACACATTGCTATGCACAAGAATGTAAAACAAGCCTGACCACAGATTAATAACACCCCTCCAGACACACACACACACACACACACACACACACACACACACACACCCCACCACCACCACCCCAAGGGCTGGGATGGAGAGCAGACACATAGGCCTCCACATTTTTTCCGGCCCAGCAGGGCATGTGAGGCCAGCAGCGCAGCTTGTTTGGACAGGTGTAATAAATAGCAGCTCCTCTACAGACGCACGCCTGAGCCACCTGCCCATGTCAGCTGACTGCACTCGTCTTCTCTTCTCCTCCCTTCCTCCCTCCCTCCCTCCCTCTCTCTCTTCCTCTCTCTCTCCCTTTCCCCCTCTCTTTCTCCACCTTTGCGATACTAGCTTTCTGAGTGACTCCCTGATGACACTGAAACTATCTACCCTCGGTCTACATCTTTCACTGCTTATCTAACTGTCTATCTGGCAACACAGACTGAAATCTATATCTCACTGTGCTGCACGGTAAATTTCATCAATCTGTTCCTTTGAACCTTCAGATACCCTCTATTTTACTGTCTGTCTGGTTTCTGCTCTTCATCTTCTATCTATCTCTCCTTCTCTCTATCTATCTCTCTATCTATCTCTCTCCCACTCTCTGCCTGCTCTCTCACACCCCAATCTCTCTTGTTCCTCTCCTTGGCTGCTCTCTCTCCATCCCCCCCTCTCTCTCTCTCTCCCTCTCTCTCTCTCTCTCTCTCTCTCCCTCTCTCTCTCCCTCTCTCCCGGGAGCACGTGTGCAGGAGGCTGAGGCGTGTCAGTGCCAGCAGCCCCGCTGAGAGATGCTGAGAAACAAACAGCCCAGGCAGGAGGGCCACTCAGCTCACACACCACACATCACTGTACAGAGACAGCAGCAGCACAGAACAACAGGAACCGACAGAGAGAGAGAGAGAGAGAGAGAGGCTATCCAATGGTTAAAAAAGACAACAACACCTGTGCATATTCTGATGTCTTCATGTCAAACATTTCTTTGGCAATACAAATGTCTAACTATTTGTCATGAACCTTTGAACTGAATTATGAGAGAGAGGGGGGATTTGAAGAGAGAAAGAGACATACACACACAAAGAGGAGGGAGTGAACTAGTAGTTCAGAGAAGTTATAGTCTCCGAATATGAAGAAAGACATAAAACATGAGTGCCAGTGAATTGGAGAGAATAGACAGAGCAGAGACAAAGTCATGTCCATTTAAAGAGGCCACTATGTTCACTGAGACAGAGAGAGAGAGTAAGAGAAGTGACAGTGAGCTAGAGGGACATATTAGAGACAGGTTTTTTAAGCACAGCCATTACATGGAAAGCGAGAGAAAGACAAAGGGATTAAAGTCATCGACTGAAAAGTCGCCAATGAGGTAGACATGGAGAAAGAGAAGAGTAGAGACGTGCTCAATCAGAGCAATAACATATGGAGCACGAGAGAAAGAGAGAGAGAGAGAGAGAGAGAGAGAGAGGATAAAGAATAAAGACTGCAAGCTACAGACAAGTAGATAAATAGAGAGAAAAAAGGAAGAGAGAAATGTTTAATCAGAGGAGTGACATGTTCACCAAGGGAAAGGTCCGAGAGATAGAGTGAGAGAGAAAAGGGGAGAAAGAGAGAATAAAAAGAGTGAGCAACGGAGAGATAAAGCGGAAAAAAGGACGAAAGGCACAAACCTGCCACTCGAAGGAGCCTTGGCAACCGCCATTTCTGCTGACTCATGCTGACTGGCTCCTCTTGGCAGTCTAGAGACGCGCACACACACACACACCCACCCAGAGCCCCGTGCCAACCTCGACCCAGCCGATCGGCAGCAGGGACGGGGACGAGAGGACAAGAGGACGAGAGGAGGGCAGATCTGAGCAGGGGACCCGAGGCTCCCTAAAGATAGCCACAGAGCTGTGACTTTGCCTCTTTTTAAAAAAAAAGAAAACTGGGCCATGGCTGGGACATAGCACATGGGTACTCCTCGTTTAATACAATGCTCTTTTCACTTTCTCTGCCCCCCCCCTTCTTTCCCCTCTCTCTATCCCACTAAACAGGGCTTTGTGCACAAACAACACAGTGTGTATGCCTGTGTGTCTCTGTGTGTGTCTGTGTGTGTGTGTGTCTGCGTGTCAGTGTGTTCGGAGTGGAGGGTGTTTTTAGACAAACAGCGTGTTGTTCTTAGAATGGGATTCGCCTGGTGTGAACACTAAAGGGAAGAACAACACTGGCCAAACAGGCCGAAACCGCTCGCTGTGTGAGGACACAACATATGTCAAGGCCTGGGATGAGGCTTGACCCACAACACTGTTGACACAACAGCACGGCTTGAGGAAACATCTTAGAGTGTTTTGATCTTAAACTAAACCAATTTGCCTGCCCGTCAAGATAGTGACGATCGTAGAACAAAGCCGCATTCAACTCCTAAAGTTCACCTGTCACTGTTGATAACAGTTTATATGCCTCATAATTCAGAACACCCCTGTTGCTGTAAACTGAAGTTTCACTTTCTTTTTTATGATGTGTTATTTCCTACAATGAATAAATGAGCTTCATTTCCAAAGAGCAGTAAGTCAAGCCAAAGTAACTGTATTGTTCTAAATGTATAGCACAGTTGCTCTGCGATCTGCATTCGGTGAGCAAAGGTGCCATTTCCTGTGAGTGATTCAAATGTTTAGACGGCAAAATGTAATAATGCCATCTTCCTGACACCTCCATAATGAGCCCATTGTCTTCTGAGCCACAATCCAGGGAGACACAGGAAAAGACAGAAGAGAGGGAGAAATAGAGAGGAGGTGGGGTGAGAGAGAGAGGGAGAGATGGAGAGAGAATTAGAGCACTACTGTAGCTGAAAGATGGGAATGTTTCTCACATCATAAATAGCACACAGCAGCCTCCTAACCCGCACCTAAGGGAGCTTGCACACTGCTCCAACAAGAGAGCACAATCTCAGCATCATCCATCACCATGGTAACATTTGTTCCCTGGTCTCTAAAACTCTGGGACGGAGCTCTGGTGATGTTGTTGCCCCTTCAGTGCCTCATACGAGCCTCGAACAAACCCGGGAGGATTCCTGTGTGCCAAGGCTCACGAGGGATTACAGATTCAGCTCTCATTCCGGAATTTTCTCTTGACCTTCTCTACACCACATCACAAAGAAAAACACTCAGATCCTCCACATGGATCACTTCTGCCTGGCAGGACATCCAGCTACGTATTTTGGGTGTTTTGGAACGCTGCAATTACCAGCTCTCTGTTAGCTCTCTAAAGATGATCCTGGCTCATGGCTAGCACTCTCGTCATCACTCTCACAGGGCCGGGAGACAGTGATGGACAGGCAGACCTGTTTTCCCACTTAAATTGAAATTTCCCTTCCCTGATAGATGTCAGTTAGATGGATGGCTACTAGATGAGCTTTCCTGTGAGCCATCTGTGTATCCATACAACCCAATGACACACTAACATTACACTCACATACAAAAACCTAGTGTGCCTTAGCTATGCATGAGGTCAGACATTTGTTCACTGTCAGAACTATTTGGTTGGAATGGTTCAAGAGTTCAAACTTGGAAATGCTAAAATATTTAAATGTAAAGTAGTTTTAAACAATGCATACCTTTAGAGAGAAGGAAAATAATGTTAATGTCTTAATTTGCAATGTTAACTGTCCACATCTCCCAACCTATTCAGTGCGATTAAGATGCCCTGCAGCCACCTGTCATCATAGTATAATTATGCAAATGGAACGCAGGGGTGGGGAGAGGGGCACTGGCAGTGTAGTTCATTGGATGCATATATCTAATACCACCCATGGACACAGGCAAGCATTATATCTAAAATGTCCTGAATGAGCCCACACTGTGCTGGACTCCAGCACACTTCAGCGCCTGTCTGTTCCCACCATGTCTCCAACTCTTACATAAGCACAACTCGCCCTGAGCCCCAGTAACAGTGTCCAGCCAGTCAGCTTTAAGTGTGTCTCTCTATCTGTGTGTGTGTGTGTGGGTGTGTGTGTGTGTGTTCCTGTCATGTCATATTCTGTGGAGAGTCAGTGTGTGTGTGTGTGAGTATGTCTAAGTGTGAACGTTCTTGTCATATCTTATGAATTTGTACACTGATAGGTCTGTCTGGGCTGTCGACTATGTGTGTGTGTGTGTGTGTGTGTGTGTGTGTTATGTCTTGTGTCGGGTCGCGTAAGTGTGTGTGTGTTCGCTTGTTAGCCCGCTCGTGTAAACTGTTGATGTCCTCAGACCCCTCACCAGCGCAAGGAGTACAAGTACAAAACGAGCTTGGCGCCCTTATCAGCTCCAACAAGGCCCAGAACAGAAAAAGAAAGCGGCTGATAAAGAGACGCACTGGAGGTCATCTCTACAGTGCCACATAACAGACAAAAAAACGGCCCTCGTCGATATCTCTCCCCCAACAGGAGAAAAATAACTTTCAGCCTTCTCACAGACATGAGCGGTCGCTCAGCAACCAGACAGGAACAACAACAAGACAGGCTGGACGATTCATAGAGCCAAAAGGAAATCAATGGCCACTACTTGGAATGAATCAGCATGACACTATTGGTTATTTTGTCACCTTTATCAATATTTATTACAGCTTGTTCCATTTCTGATACACGTGAGTACTCTGAATGGAGAGAGGAGGCACATAGACAGAAAGAGAAAAGTAGGGGATGGAGGGAGGAAGTCTGAGAGAGAGAGAGAGAGAGAGAGAGAGAGAGAGAGAAGATGTGTGTGGATGAAGGGGGAGGTTTGTGTGGCGCACTTGCATTGCGGGTAGGAGAAATAACAAGCACATGAGATTTTCGATGGGGACAGACAGAAAGACAGAGAGAAAGACAGAGAGAGAGAGAGATGCTAAAGGGAAAATGAGAACAGACAGATGCAAAGACTCAGGGCAAGATGGAGGACGAGTGGAGAGAGGGACAGACAGAAAGAGGGAGAGAGAAAGAGAGAGAGATGGAAAAGAAAAAAATAAGGTCTCCTCTAAATGTCCAGGCTTTTTTAAAGCTTCCTGCTGGCTAGGACACTTTGGCTAAACATGCTGTTACCAAGGCCAGAGAACTGGACTGAATTCATGATGCAGCTTACACTAGGACTACGTCAAGAGAGTTTGGTCGCATGTGTGTGTGTGTGTGTGTGTGTGTGTGTCTGACACAAGGATTCCTCTAGCAATGAGCAGGCATGAAAGCTCCCCAACCCCCCCCCCAAACACACACACACACACAAACACAAACCCGCCCACACACCCCCGCCCCATCTTGTTTGTGTGTTTAGGTTCGGGTAATGTGAGCAGGTCTTTAATCCTAATCCTCCTTTGCATGTGTGTCCTCTAATGGCTTTGAGTGTGCGTGTGTTTGTGTGTGTGTGCGTATGTGTGTGTGTGTGTCTGTGTGTGTGTGTGTGTGTCTGTGTGTGTGTGTGTGTGTGTCTGTGTGTGTGTGTGTAGCTGTGCCACCCTCTGTAGTCATATGCCAGGAGCGGTCCTCGGGCAACGCTGGCGCAAGCACAAAGACGTGGCCTGAAGGAAGTGGCGTACTGCGCCACTGCAGCCTGGCGGTGACTGTTGCCAGTGGACCAGCGGTGCCCGAGCCATGCCAGACCCCTGCCACTGTGCGTTGTTTACTGACTGATGTCTGGGTTGGGGGGCACAAGCATCGGACAAGCGCAACGGGATGGAGAGGGCTGGACATCGACGTTAGCTCTGTCCAGATACAGGAATGTCTGCTGGCACTGTCGACTCTCCATCCTCACCGAAACCCATGTTCTGAAATGTGTGTGTGTGTGTGTGTGTGTGTGTGTGTGTGTGTGTGTGTGTGTGTGTGTGTGTGTGTGTGCGTGTGTGAGAGAGGAGTGTTGAGGGAGACTGGCTAATTAAGGGCTTTCCTCCATTAGGCTGCACAGCATTAGATACGAGCGAGCGCGTCGCAGCGCATCAGGGCAGTGGAGGGAGGCGCGCACATCTGTTGGGCTGCACTTCAGCTGAACTCCCTCCTGCAGGTCTCGCTTGTGAAAAGGTGCAATTCCTTCAGGAAGCGACAACACAATCAGCAGAGCGTGCATCCCCTGTGCACTATGCATGCATCCACCCACTGGATGACATGTAAGACTATGATGTCAGAAACTTAGCGTTGCTGAAAGGTCATGACATATGAAACAACCAAACAGCTCCTCACGCTAGTGATACATCACAGAATGTCTCCTAAACACCTCCTTCTACGCAATGTGACATCATATTTGGTGTCCGTAGTCTCTTTAGGACACATAAAACAACCTTTCAGCATCTCCTGCTTAAAATAAATCATGGAATGTTTCCTAAACAAATCACCGGGACTAACACATGGCGCTAGTAAGCCGGGGGTGCTCATGCTATGAAGTCATCGCTGATGGCCGGGCCGGCACTCCACGGGACTGGCTTTAATTAAAGAGCATTACCCAATGTTCCCGGGGCCCCTGCCGTGGGCTTGGCGAAGCCCCGCTTTTCCAGATTGCTGACCCAGTCTCCCGCCATTAGTGCGGCTGGCTGGATCAGAGACCCGTGAAGCGTTTAAGGACGAATGACTTCACCCCCGTCATGGTGCGCAGAAGGGCCTGTCAGCTGGCTGGCTCGGCAGACCACTGGATGACCTCACCCAGGACCCTCCTACCCGCCCACTGCACAGACACACACACACACACACACACACAGACACACACACACACACACACACACACACACACACACACACACACACACACACACACACACACACACGCAGAGCTCTCACTTCTGCCTGTGTGTCTCGGTGCTGGAAGATAATGGGCCACTCCTTCCAAGCATCTGTCCATTTTTTAAAGTGGAAACATGAAGAGGTGGAGGGAGAGACAAAGCAAAAGAGAGAGAGAGAGAGAGAGAGAGAGGGAGAGAGAGGAGGGAGAAAGAGAGGCAAAGGAGAAAAATGGAGAGGTGGAATGGGCACTGACACACTACAGAGTGGGAGAGTGATATTCAGATAAAAAATGAGACTGGCAGAAGGAGAGAGGGAGAGGCAGTGGATGGAGAAAGAGAGTGAGAGATAGAGAAAGGGAAAGAAGGAGAAAGGGATAGGGAGGGAAAAGTAGAGAGAGAGAGAGAGAGAGAGAGAGAGAGAGAGAGAGAGAGAGAGACGAGGGAGAGAGGGAGTGGTCCTGTCACTGTATAGACAGGCAGTGTGATGTGGCGAAAGCCCCTGAGATGCAGAGAGAGCCAGAGGCACCGACACGTCTAGTAAAGTGATGGCAGCCTAAGACAGAGAATCTCCACAGCATCTCTCCTCATTCCCTCCCTCATAAAAACATGACAGTCTTGAGTAACAGCAGACAGACCGTATCACCCGGCTTTCCAAACCCCCACTGTCTATCTCTCTTTACATCGCCCATCGCTCAATTCTCTCTCTCCTACTAACTCTGTCTTTCTCTCCATTCCATCTCTCCCCCACCTTTCCATCATGCACACTCATGCACACACCACACATACACGTGTGCGCATTCACACACACACACACACACACACACACACACACACACACACACACACACACTGGAGAGCAGGTTTCATGGAACCGGCCAGTCCTGCGGCCAGCTGGAGGTCTTGATCTTCATGAGCTCGCCTGAGGAGTTTATCAGCATCCTCATCGCAGCAGGCGCTAAAGTTTAACGGGCTGACTGCGCGCTTTAAAGACCCCACTTTTAAACCATTACCCTGTGACTAAATGGGAAATATTTTAATACGGCTCTCCACCGAGGGTTAGAAATGAAGAATTCGAATTTAATAGAATCATTTAATACTCAGTCAGGACAAAGGAAAATAAATCAAGGAGGAGACATGGAGTGCAAGACATTTTATAATGTCAAAGTAAATGTGTCCCTTACCATGATTACGAATGCAATGCATGTTAGGACCTGATAACATAACTTCTTCCAAAACGATTCGTTCGGCCAGCTGTCTACCTGTTTTTCAGGTAATTCTGGTGACAAGCCCGGAATGTCAAAGTCTAAATGGAGGGCTTGCTGGAAAAATGTCATTCCAAAAGGTCAGCATCAAGATGACCCAATGAAAAGAGCAAATGGATTGACCTCCTGTCTGTCTGTTTAACCCAGTGGTGCGCCCAGGGCCATTCACTAAAGGAGAGAGGGAACAGAGAGATAAGGAGAGAGATAGAAGAGGAGAGAAAGAAAGAAGTGAGGTCTATACTGAACACCATGTGAGAGCGAGGAGAGAGTGAGGGAGACAGGAAGAGAGGGAGAGAGGTAGAGAGAGAGAGAAAGAAAAAAAAGTGAGAGGAGCGCAGTATTTCACCATTGAGTGTCCTGAGTGTGTGTGTGTGTGTGTGTGTGTGTGTGTGTGTGTGTGTGTGTGTGTGTGTGTGTGTGTGTGTGTGTGAGTGTGACATGACGTGAGGTGGAGTCATTCCAGGTCCCTTTGATGAGGAGGTGTAATGTGGTGTGATGGAGGGGTGATGACACACAACTTAGCTCATCCTTTAACGAGGGAAGCCCTCTTGGTCACCCTCCCCCACGCTCTATTTCTCTCTCGCTCTCTCTTTCTCTCTACCTCTATTCTCTCTCTCTTTCTCTACCTCTATTCTCTCTCTCTTTCTCTCTACCTCTCTTCTCTCCCTTTCTCTTTCTCTCTACCTCTATTCTCTCTCTCTTTCTCTCTACTTCTCTTCTCTCTCTTTCTCTCTACCTCTCTTATATCCCTCTTTTTCTCTACCTCTCTTCTCTCTCTTTTTTTCTCTACCTCTCTTCTCTCTGTCTCTTCCTCTCTCACACTGATTAGCAGTGTACACTGATCAGTATCTACATGTCAGGAAACAAAGCATAGAGACAAACAGTATGATAAAGCAACGCCCTTGGAGTGAACACGAGACAACCATACCAACACACATTCTTTCTCTCTCTCCCTCTCCCAACAGTTCTCTCATCTCTCTTTCA